>NW_025765513.1:0-152182 GCF_003918875.1 Haliotis rubra | reverse complement strand
TGCCACATTGCCAAGCCCACCAAATAACCTTTCAAAACCTTTTATGTGTATTTCTAGTGTCCACATACCTAACACTACAAACACCCTAAGCCCACTAAATAACCTTTCAAAACCTTAGGTATACTTCTAGCAGTCCACATACCTAACACTACAAACACCCATATGCCCACTAAATAACCTTCAAAACCCATATATATGTATATTTCTAGTGCCCACATACCTAACACTACAAACACTCCTATGCCCACTAAATAACCTTTTCAAAACCTTAGGTATATTCTCTAGTGCCCACATACCTAACACTAGAAACACCCTCAGCCCACTAAATAACCTTTCAAAACCTTAGGTATATTTCTAGTGGCCACACATACCTAACACTACAAACACTCCTATTCAATTAAATAACCTTTCAAAACCTTAGGCATATTTCTCTATGTCCACATACCCAACACCATAAACAGCCCTACAGCTCTTACTAAATAACCTTTCAAACCTTAGGTATATTTTAGTGTCTACATACCTAACACTAGAAACACCTCAGCCTACTAAATAACCTTCTAAAACCTTATATATATTTCTAGTGTCCACATACCTTAACGTTACAAAACACCCCTTAAGCTCCACTAAATAACCTTCAAACTTCCCAAGTAGGTATATTTCTAGTGTCTACATACCTAACGCTACAAACACTCCTAAGCCTACACAATAACCATCAGTCCTCTTAGGTATTTCTAGTGTCCACATACCTAACACTTCAAACACCTTCTACAGCCCACTAAATAACCTTTCAAAACTCTAGGTATATTTTTCTAGTGCCTACATACCTAACACTAGGAAACACTCCTCAGCCCATCACGAATAACCTTTTCTTGTAAACTCTTAGGTATATTTCTTTAGTGTCCACATACCTAACACTACAAATGACTCCTCTAGCCCACTAATAACCTTCAAAACCTTAGGTATATTTCTAGTGTCCACATAATCACACTACAAATAAACACTCTTCAGCTCGAATACTAATAAACTTCAAACCTTATAGTATATTTCTAGTGTCCAGCATACCTTAACGCACTACAAATGAACACCTCTAAGTTTCTAAATAACAATTTCAAAACCTTAGGTATATTTCTAGTGTCCACATACCTAATACTACAAACAATTTAAGCCTTCCACTTAAATAACGACTTTCTTTTAAAACCTTAGGTATATTTCTAGTGTCCACATACCTAACACCTACAAACACCCTTAAGCTATCACTAATAATTTTCAAACCTTAGGTATATTTCTAGTGTTCACATACCTAACACTACAAACACTTCTAAGCCCACTAAATAACCTTCAAAACCTTAGAGTATATTTCTAGTGCCCACATACCTAACTTCTCAGAAACACCTCAGCTCCGCTAAATAACTCTTCAAAACCTTATGTAGTATTTCTTAGTGTCCACATACCTAACGTTACAAACACCCTAAGCTTCCACTAAATAATTCTTCAAAACTCTTAGGTATATTTTCTAGTGTCCACATACCTAACACTACAAACACCTTAAGCCAACTAAATAACTCTTCAAACCTTAGGTATATTTCGAGTGTCCACATACCTAACACTACAAACACTTCTAAGCCAGACTAAATAACCTTCAAAACCTTAGGTATATTTCTAGTGTCCACATACCTAACGCTACAAACACTTTGTGGCTACTATAAATAACCTTTTCAAAATCTATGTATTTCTTTAGTGTCCATATACTCTAACACTACAAACAACACCTTAAGCCTACTAAATAACTCTTCAAAACCTTATGTATATTTCTAGTGCCCACATACTTTAACACTACAAACACTCTTATGCCCACTAATAACTCTTTCAAACCTTAGGTATATTTCTAGTGCCCACATACCCCAATACTAGAAACACTAAGCTCCACTAAATAACCTTCAAACTTAGGTATATTTCTAGTGTCCACATACTCTAACACTACAAAACACTCCCTCAGCCTACTAAATAACCTTCAAAACTTTAGGTATATTTCTAGTGTCCACATACCTAACACTACAAACACTTTCTAAGCCTCACTAAATAACTTTTTCAAACTCTTAGGTATATTTCTTAGTGTCCAATATACCCAACACTACAAACACCCTATGCCCACTAAACCTAACGACTTCAAAACAAGTAGGTATATTTCTAGTGTCCACATATACCTAACACTACAAACACCTTAAGCCTACTAAATAACCTTCAAAACTTTAGGTATATTTCTAGTGTCCACATACCTGACACTAGAACACCTTAAGCCCACTAAATAACCTTCAAAACCTTAGGTATATTTCTAGTGTCCATATACCTAACGCTACAAACACCTTGCAGCCCTCTTAAATAACCTTCAAACCTTAGGCAGTATTTCTAGTGCCCATACCAATACACATAACGCCATAAATGACCCTAAGCCCATCAGTTAACCTTTCAAACCTTTATGTAGCATTTCTTAGTAGCTACATACCTAATACTACAAACACTCCCTTAGCCCACTAACCAACCTTGAAAACCTTAGGTATATTTCTAGTGTCCATATACTTAACGCCACAAACATCTGTTTCTCCCTCTAATAATAAAATCTCAAACCTTATGTATATTTCTAGTAAATCCACATACCTAATGCTATGTCATAAACACTTAAGCTTCCTCTAAATAACCTTTCAAATCTTATGTATATTACTTTTGAAATCCATACATATTCTAATACTACATAAATAATCTTAAGCCCACTAAATGATCTCTTCTAAACTCCTAGGTATATTTCTAGCGTCCACATACCTACCACCACTACAACACCTCTAAGCCCCTCTCAATAACCTCCTTTCCAAACCTTATAGGTATATTTCTAGTGTCCAGAGAATTAATACTACAAACACTCCCCAGCTCAAGCAACAACTCCTTCTAAACCTTATGTATGTTTCTAGTGTCCACATACCTAACGCACTACAAACACCCTAGAGCCTACTAAATAACCTTTCAAAACCTTAGGTATACTTTCTAGTGTCCACATACCCAACACTACAAAACTCCCTCAGCCTCCACTGAATAACCTTTCTTTCAAAACTC
Source organism: Haliotis rubra (assembly GCF_003918875.1). Classification (NCBI taxonomy): domain Eukaryota; kingdom Metazoa; phylum Mollusca; class Gastropoda; order Lepetellida; family Haliotidae; genus Haliotis; species Haliotis rubra. The sequence goes on along the minus strand of NW_025765513.1, from coordinate 149,077 downwards.
CTTTTAGGTATATTTCTAGTGTCAACATACCCACACTACAAAACTCCTCAGCCCTACTAAATAACTCTTTCAAAACTCTTAGGTATATTTCTAGTGTCCACATACTCTAAATACTCACAAACACTCCTCAGCCCACTAATAATAACTCAAAAACCTTAGGTATATTTCCAGTGTCCACATACCTAACACTACAAACACCCCTCAGCTCCACTAAATAACTCTTCAAAACCTTAGGTATTTTTCTAGTGCCCAAATACCTAACACTACAAACACCCCTCAGCCCACTTAATTAACTTCACTCAAACCTTAGGTATATTTCTAGTGTCCACATACCTAACACCACAAAACACCCCTCAGCCCACTAAATAACCTTTTCTTAAAACCCTATGTATATTTCTAGTGTCCACATACCTAACACTACAAACACCCCTCATTCACTAAATAACTCTTTTCAAACCTCTTATGTGTATATTTCTTTGAAGTGTCCACATACTCTAACACTTACAAACACTCCTCAGCCCAATTAAATAACCTTCTCAAAACCTTAGGTATATATCTAGTGCCCATATACCTCAACACTACAAAACACTCCTCAGCCCACTAAATAACTCTTTTAAAACCTTAGGGCATATTTCTAGTGTCCACATACCTAACACACACTTCAAACACCCTCAGCCCACTCAAATAACCTTCAAAACCTTAGGTATATTTCTCAGTACTCCACATACCTAACACTACAAACACTTCTCAGCCCACTAAATAACCTTTCAAAACCTTAGGTATATTTCTAGTGCCCACATACCTAAAACTACAAAACACCCCTCAGCCCACTAAATAACCTCTCTCAAAACCCAGGCATATTTCTAGTGTCCACACCCAACACCAGAAACACCCCCAAGTCCACCAAATGAACCTTCAAAACCCATGTATTCTCTAGCCACACACCGAACGCCACAAACACCCCTAAGCCCACTCAATAACCTTCAAAACCTTAGGTACATTTAGTGTCCACATACCCAACGCTACAAACACCCTAAGCCTCTAAATAACTCAAACCTTATGTGTATTTCTAGTGTCCACATACCTAGCACCACAAAACACCCTAAGCCCACTAAATAACCTTCAAAAACCTTAGGTATATTTCCCCAGGTCCACATACCTAATACTAGAAACACTCCTCAGCCCACTAAATAACCTTTAAGGCATGGGTATATTTATAGTGTCCACATACCTAACACTACAAACACTCCTATGTCACTAAATAGCAACTAAAATTATGTATATTCCCCTGAATTGCTTACATACCTAGCACTACAAACACATTAAGCCCACTAAATAACCTTCAAAGGCCTTGGGTTTTTTCCACTGAGTGCTTACATACCTAACACTACAGACGCACCTCAGTACACTAACAACCTTATAAAAGGCCTTTAGGTATATTTCTAGTGTCCACATACCTGCACACTCAGAAACACTCCTCAACCCACCACGTCTTTCTTTCTCTCAAAACCTTAGGTATATTTCTATGGTTGTCCACATACCTAACACTCACAAACACTCCTCAGCCCACTAACATAACCTTTCAAAACCTATGTAACTATTTCCCACAGGTGTCCACATACCTAACACTACAAACACCCCTAAGCCCACTAAATAACCTTTCAAAACCTTAGGTATATTTCTAATTGCCCACATGCCCTAACACTAGAAACACTCCCTCAGCCCACTAAATAACCTTCGAGAAACCTTGGAATTTATATTTCTAGTGCCCACATACCTAACACTACAAACACTCTTATGCCCACTAAATAACCTTCAAGGCTTAGGTATATTTCCTGGTGTCCACATACCTAACACTAGAAACGGCACTCCTCAGCCCACTAAATAACCTTCAAAACCTTAGGGTATATTTCTAGTGATTTTGCTTTACATACCTAACACTAGAAGTAATTCTAAGCCCACTAAATAACCTTCAAAGGCTTAGGTATATTTCTAGTGCTTACATACCTAACTTTCCTGAAACGCTCCTAAGCCCACTTCAGTAACCTTCAAAACCTTAGGTATATTTCTGGTGTCCACATACCGAACACTACAGGCACTTTTCTTCAGCCCACAAGCACGTTCCTCATGTTGGCTGAATCACCACACAAAATGACTGTATACCCACCATTTACTCAGAGTTAGGAAATATACGTTTTATCCGGCGGCCACATGAACAACGTTTCTGACTTCACGAGAGGGCAATTCCACTTTAATGCCAGAGCATTTCACAGGTAAAGATAGTTCCTCATGCTGAGGAATGAAGCGATCGTTTTCTCCAGTTTACTAACTTTAAATAATGGAATGACGCACAGAAAAATACAGATCTCCACTCCTTGTTAAAGGATTCAGCATACCTGTGGCATAAAGATTTGCTAGGAGACAGTAGAGAACGGAATTCATTCTGTTTGACGAGGTGGAAATATTGTTCGCCGACAAATACGTCCACCCAACTGATCGGTGGTCTCTGTTAGAAACGTTTGTGACTCGCAAATTATCCCCAGCGAAATAATAGATGTCTATTAAGCAGAATTGACAGAGACGGCCAGTCCGTTAGAAAGACCGACACTGATCTAATGGACGTTTAGGACCGATTTATCAACACCAGCGACATGTTAAAGGAAACAGCCAACTATGCTTAATTGAAGTGTCCCACGGCATGACCGGCTAGATCGGTCATCCCCTCAGTCCGAACATCGCGCGACGCCCATGCCGTGCCAACGACACCCGAGTGCATCAAGACTGCCGAACCAAACCCCGTTCCCGCAACGCCCACGACTGTTTCATGGGGTCCCCGCAGAACGTCCCCACCTTCAAGTATCGTTCCGCGCACATAACCTCAACCGCGCGTTCAAATCAACCCAACCGAATCACGAACAATTCCTAAATGCCGCGTCACAAGACGCAAGTGCTATACGACTCTTCATCTCCGACAGTCCCACGTCCAGCGCCATTTCCCGCCCAAAGATCGACATCGCCATACGGCACAGGCATCGTCAAGCATCCCAACCGGCAAGACAGCACCACAAACGTTAACTGATCGCCAAGCAGCACCTTCCAATCGTGCCGAACAACCTCGACCACACCCCATTCGGTGCCCGAAATCTGTAACTGTCCCTGCCACAAACCGTTCAAATCCGCCATCCAAAGCGACGGCCAGGCTCAGAATCATGTTGCCTTGGGAGCAGTGCCACTTCATCAATCGCCGATTCAGGCGCTGGTTCTAGTGTTTTCAAGCCCGATCGTTTTCAATGATTCACGCCTATGGAACGAAACTCCATTCAAAAAGTCATCAGATGTGCCATCTTTCAAGGGATAAAGTCAAAAATATAGCGCCAGTATTAGGGCAAGTTGTACTTCCCATCACTATTGGCGATTTTCAAACAGAGCAATGTTTTCAAGTTGTTGCAAAATTTTGAGTCTACCATGGTTTTAGGCTTAGATTTCTGATACGCCAAGAGTCGTCGTTGCCTTTCGTCTGTTTGCCATTCAAAGTCTGTCACGAAGAATTCATGAGGCAAATGGTAATTTTGCTACTACCTGTTGTTGGTAAATAATCCAAACTTACGGCGTTACCAGAGCAGTTTTGATTGTTGCGGTAAGACGCCAGTTCCTACCTAATCCAAAATAGGAATATTGCCGGTTTACAGTGTTCAATATCGACTAGAAAACATGTATGCTGTAGATATTCTGTTCATGCTTCGTGTGCAGCAAATTCAGGATAATGGTCTCTAGTCGGATAACTACGACAAATATATCGATTCCACTGTAACAGATATATCATCAGATTTGTATGATGATAGCTCACTTAGTGTGTAAGCTCTTGTCCCTTACAGGAGATTACCCAGTTTATCGGCGACGTTCTTAATACATTGCCACATCGTACGTGCAAACGACGCACGTTATGACAAGCGTAGGGGACTGAAAGTTCCTGGCCACGCTAAACGGCGTAGGCGGTTTGTCAACCACAGACACAGACCAACTAACCCATTTCCAGTTAATGGTCGCTCCAATCACATCCATAAACTACTGAAATATGATAAGGATACGGATTTGATGAGCTCCAACTGCTCAAAGATTAACCACGAACAGGCATAACATGTTACCTTGATTTCACAGGAATACTTTATATAGCAAAATGCATTCGAGCGCGTAGAATATCTAGTGGAAAGAAATACTACAGGATTCATTAGAGACGCACTGTACATGGTTACAGATGAATATGAATACAAATTCTGAAGGAGATCTATGATTACATGATACTGAAGTCGTTTATCAAGAAATTAAAACGTTAGAATTATATTGTTTCAGATAAATTGTTATAACTGCCCCTTTTCAGTTCAGGGCACATCAGATTCCATGTTGAGACGCAATACTCTAACATTGATTTTACATGTGTTTTATTTAGAATACATACAAAGATGCTATGTGCATGGTGCTAGCCCATGTTATATATCATTCAATACAAGTTTACGAATCAATTGTCACAGGGTTACAAGAAAATAGAAGCGTGTATATATATTGAAATGTATATTGCTTGTCAAATGTTTGTTGTGCATATTCAGAATACCTCGACTCAAAAGATTTATGGGCCGGGATTACAAACAATAAATACATCTCATTCACGGGCTGCGACCAAACGCCAATAAGGTTTGGGTCACGTTGCATAAATTACTACTTGACGAACACCCCAGTTAGCGACCACAATGTTTGTGTCAGGCTGCATATATTCTACTACTTCACGTCATTATAACGCTATTAATGTCAACACCGCGAACTCATCACAAGTTGCCTCATTGGCGCGCATACAATTTAAAACATGCACCTGAACCACGATCCAAATACATCCGACCCAGACAGCGCCCATTTATCGATCACCACGCAAACGACGTCCAAATCTGTTCACCCGCTAAAACTCATCCTCGTCCTAAACAAACACCTACGAAACACGGCTTAAGTCGGACGACGACGTCCCCGAAAACGACGACGTCCAACGGTCACACCGCAACGACGAACAAACACAACGTCCCACGACGATAAACGCTCCTCGCTGTCCACGACCCGTTACTCAATCACCACATCGGGCGTCCGCCGCCTATCCGCAACGGTCAATACTGCGAAAATCACTATCAATTCACCCGCATCGTAACTGGCAATCACATCTTCGGTGACAATAAACACCTCTTACTTCCGGCCATGGAAAGTCCCCTATATCTGTTAACCTCAACTACCGTCCGGTTCAACGCATGGAAACCTTCGCACAAAGCGTTGATGAGACATACATTAATTTCATTCTCAAGCATATACTTCATGTTCATAACCCATCTCTTTACATTCCAGTTAATCCGGAGTCTCCTCGATCAGCATGGCGATTGCCTGCATCCAGAATGTACCCCTATACTTGGTGCATACCGAAATTATCTCAATTTTGATATTTTTCAAAACAAATGAGTGCATGTATCTGCAATAAAATGACAGATTTATCCAGAATGCGCGATAGGACAACCAATAAAACGCTCGGTACGTCCTCATTACCTCATTACAATGGTTATTCAGTCGATGTAATAGATGGATGCATAAAACAGGCGGAACAAAATTTCGCGTACTGAACTGTGGAAGTAATGACACTGGAATATTAATTTGTACATTAATGTTCTTATAAACGGATTCTCGTACAAATTGAGGGAATTTTCATTTATTGGATCAATGAGTCGTTCACTTTTTGGCACTGCGAGTCGAATATTCAGAACGACTGGTACAGTATATGAGACAATTATGTAGTATGTAACTATTATTTCTCGTGGTTTTTTAAAGTTTGTCAGATGTCGACAGACATGTTCATGTCTAAAACAAAATGCTCGTATTTCATCCGCTCTTAATGGTTTTCTAACGAAACTATGACACATTTTAAGTGAATTTGCTGCACACATACAAGATGTGGAGAGTATGTTCATTTCTATGACACAGCAGTAGATCGCCTTACATTCCTAACAACTATTCGACAAGAAATTGATTAAATATATTTCTGTACTAAAACAGCCGTCATCACCAATTGAGTCCATCTTTGCTTCCAAATTCAACGAAGTAAAGCAAAGTTTTAAACATGATTCAGAAACGTCTTAATGTGCACATCCGTTGTTTCACGCTGCTCATTGATCCAAGTTAATTATAGTTAACGTGCTGTTCATTGTTCTCCGGACTGGAAAATAATTTGATTTCGCATACTGTTCCTATTCAAACTCCTTCCACCCTCCTCGATGTACATGTATACCGAATTAATCCATTCGGCTTACTTATTAATTCAATCAAGTGACGCAGGTTATGAATTTACCTGATTATTTGGCTGTTGTGGCGTACTATCACTATATTGAATGTTCCACTTCGAGATTTTCAACACAGACGAATTAAATCCTTTTGTGTCATTTTAAATTTAAATTAAACGGGCTTGCCCGAGGTTTTCGAAGTCGAACCAGGCCTTATTTCTTTTCAATGGCATAAAACTATTATATTAACTTGTATTTGTCGTATTGAGGTGTCCAGCGAGCCGATTTAGAGATGAATTTTTGCTTATTTGTGGTTGAAATTGATGAATTGATATAGATATGAGCATTCATAATTGTTTGAAATACAACTTAAAACCATAACCGCTATTGTTTTACCTCATATCGGAATTCTTGGAACTTTCAAACTTTTACAACTTACCTGGAGAAAAATTATGCTTTAAAATTGGCTATTATTTATGACTTGATAATAACGACCATCCTGTGTTTAATTAAAACTCACCTCTGACTCACAATCTCAATTCCTCAAGCATTGCTTCATAACGCCTTCCACCTCAGACAAATATACCACAGGCCCCTCAAACAGCAGCCGTCACCTCCGACACAATCCATATTCGGAGCATCGTTAATCCCGTCCATCATACTGCCACCCCAACCCGAGTCCCCGCCATCCGCACGTTTAATACGTCCTCAGTCCCACCCGATTACCTACACGCCACACCACAAATCGCGACCCAAACGCCAAACCACCACCCAAGCACACCGCACCCCGAAGATCACACCCGTCCGCAACCCCATATGCCATCCGACAACAATCCATGTCCTAAGCCGCACAATACCCTGCGTCCGCTCACACCAATCGCCGCCTTTGTCCCCAACACCACCGACCATGCCATCCGCCAGCCCACACACACAACAATCAACCAACAAACATTACGGGCAATCTCGTCACAAGATCCCGCACCTGCGTCCTGACCGCGCATCCCACACAACATGCAAGGTCGGCAGTCAAGACCACAAATATCACATCATCCACCCGGCCCTCCAACGATACCCGATTATGACCGAAGCCCAATCAGCGTCCACGGTTCCAACCCCACCATCATCCATGCCGTTCGTTCTCGTCTTTACAACACAAAGCTTTCTTGAATGTTGTACCTTATTGTTCATAGTCATATCGACACGCAAAGCCCCTTTACACCGTCATTTTACGCATTTTCATGTTATGGACAGTTACTTTTTTCCGTTAGGTATATTGCTTAGTTGATTCGATAACCACTGTCAGTCACACCTGACGCTGCCATGTTAGTCTTTGGCGTATTTTCATCACTTTGTCAACTTATGTATATTACTATTTGATTGATTGATTACATGCTTGTCGCAAGGCGGCTAACGGATCGGGTGGTCAGGCTTCCGCTGGACTTGGGACACATATCATCGGTTCCCTAATTGGTGTAGATCGATGCTCATGATGTCAATTCACTTGATTGTCTGGTCCAGACTCAAATATTGATTGGTACGTCATATAGCTGAATATTGCAGTGTGCGGCGTTAACAACAAACCAACAAACAAGGGTATCGTCAGAGCAGCATATCTATGAACAGAAATGAGTAATAAAATATAATCTTCTCCACTGTCTGAATTGAAATTATAGGTTTTTCCCTTTGTTGTTGTGTTCTTTTTAAATTTGAGCATAGAAGAGGCAGAATGTTTAGCGAACGTCCCAACGTATGTGTAAACAATATCCGATTTTATTAACAATAATTGGGACTCGTCTTTAACAGCTGAAAGTTTCCGCTTTAAACAAGAAACAAACACCTGAAATTTACATATTATTTCATAGTATAAATGCATTGTAAGCCGTATAAATAACCGCTACCAACGGTAACACTATGTTGATGTCAGCATGCACGTCGGTTGACGTGAAAAAAACGTTCGTACCTTTTTGCTCAAACAAATCGATGGAGGTTAATGTAACCGTTAATAAAACCGTTACCCCGATTTCAAGAGTTTCAGTACTGTTAGTTCCATTCGTTTTCTTTTTGTGGTGGGAATAGTCTAGTGGTTTATTCCATTCCTGTGTCCTCTTTTTGAGTTTGAGCGGTGAGGTAGCCCAGTGGTAAAGCGTTCGCTCGTCATGCTGAAGACTCTGTTCGAGGTTTGCGATGATGTCCCTGTCGTATTATTGCTTGAATATTAAACCGGCGCAAACCCGTACACGCTAACTCAGGCTCGCATCAGGTTGGTTTGCTGTAGTATAACTGAAGAATTGTTGAAACTGACATTAACTCTTTTCTTACTTATTCATGTATGCGTCATGATTAATTATTGCACTTGTTTTGTAAAACTGGAGCGGACAAATAACGTATACAATTCAGTAATTCGCGCATGTTCTCTTCGACGGTTGTGATGCCAGATCAGGCTCATGGTACATATTTCAAGGTGTATCTTGACGAGAAATGTGTGTTGTTGAAGTTTAAGACGTTTAGCGTCGGCATTTATTCTGCGGTAGGCAGCCGCGGCCAAAGCGTTCACCGTCACGCCGAAGACCTCGACCGATCCCCACGGCGACGCAGTCCATCGGCAGTTCCCATTACGGTCATCACCGCCATGCAAACCAAATCATCCGGATCCAATATCCAACGGTATCACAATACAGTCAACGGAAACGTGTTACAGTATAATCGACGACTCAACAACTTCGCTAAGTTATTTATTTACCTAACGTTTTAAATTCCAAGATTCAACTCAAAACACACAGCCTTCGCATCCTGTCCCAAAACTCCTCCAACCGAACCCAACAAACGTCCTAACCGCCAAGTCAAACATCATCAAAACCCGCTATCTATCAACCAACCACACGTCAACCCGCACGCATGTCACGCCCATCGTGACCGCTCAAACCACTCGCCCACAAACTTCCCCCAATGTGCTAATGAACGACCAACTTCAGCGCTTCCTCAAACCGCACACACATACGCAGTCCGTCCTCACGAACCTCCAACAACGCTACCAACACGCCAATACGGGTACTCAAAGCCGCGCAACAAACCCACCGAACATACACAGAATTAACGATCAAACCACCGCTATAACCGGAAACCAGCCGCCTGCGCATCAAATCTCCATGACGCGTCTCTGTCCTTTGAAGATAAGAAAAAGATACAAACACTTTAGCACGGATAAGACATTACAAAACACTTCCATTTGCCTGAAGAAAAGCTTGCCACGACAGCATTTGCCGATCGAACTGACGCACGCGACGACAACACATACAGCCAAACTGACGCACGCGCACCATTTTCGTGGACAAAGATGCTGGTGTATATACATATATCACCTGTTATAACAAAAGGTCATTGTAATGACTACTAATCTATTTGTCACGAGGACGTGGAGGCGGTTAAATTACTTTAACGCCCTTGATGGTTTGCCCCCGGCAATGTACAATACGTCAGTTCGTAGCTGCTTTATGCAGGATCTTGTAAGTGAAATTATTTAACGAGAGGGACATTTTTTCTAGGAATCACGGATGCTAGTGCATGGTAAGAAACACCATCATAAATCGACGAACCAGGGTTATATAACCAGCTATTCGGACAAGTTCCCTCATATTCGCCAATATGAGAACCACGTACCTTCTCCTCGTTGCTGTGCTGGTTCTGGGAACCGTCTCCACTGGTGAGTTATATCACGAGATTGATAAACTTGCTTTCTTCATAAACAAACGAAGCGAAATAAATAAATTGCGACATTAATTTTCTCATTTATTTAATCTGTATAGATTTTATTTGGTTGAAAGTGTTAACTTTGCTCTAAGATTATCAAGTTATGATTTATCAAATTATGATTATTATTTCATGATATTTCCATGACGAGCTATTGTTTGTATCGAGTAAGGAAACCGTACGACGCATGCAAAGAAATAAATGACTCTCAGCAAATTTTCGCTCCAAATTGACGTTGTTATTTCGGTAGTTCTAAATTATTTAAAATATTTGTTTATTGTTAACAAATGAGTATGTTGTACGTACTTCCGTGAACGACATAATGCTTAACGTAGATTAAACTACTACTACGAGTGGTGGTGGTGGTACTACTACTACTACTACTACTTCTACTACTACTACTACTACTACTACTACTACTACTACTATTACTACTACTACTACATTCTGGTGGACATGTGTTTCTTCGTCATGCCAAGAAACGGTATGATACTCAGGTTCGAATCTGATTATCCAGGTTTGTGTGATATTAGGTTTGTCAATTACTACGCCCAAACTGAGTGGCCTCCACCAGAGTGAGCATACGCAGACATGATGAAGCATGAAGCTTCCATTTCTGAGGTGTCACTCCGCCGTGATATTGCTGGAATATTACTAAAGCGGCGTAAAACTAAACTCACTCACTAACAGGCATGCAATACTTTGGTCCTTTCCTGTGCACTGATCCACCTGGATATACGTGGAATGTGGTCAAACCTGCGTTGAAATCCATCTCACTTCATTGTATTGTTCCATGATCTTGCATTCTCCGCATCACGTTAAGAGGTATAGAAGGGCCAGCAAAATGAGAGTGAGTTTTTAGCAATAGTCCAGCAATATCACGGTGGGGGACAATAGAATGAAGTTTCTACACATTGTACCTATGTGGAGAATTGAACCTAGATTTCGATTTCAACCGCCCCTGTCCATGTATGTATGTATGTATATGTATGTATATGTATGTATGTATGTATGTGTGTATGTATGTATGTATGTATGTATGTATGTATGTATGTATGTATGTATGTATGTATGTATGTATGTATGTATGTATGTATGTATGACACACTCTTGTCAAGACTTTGTATTTTGGAGTCTATTTTAATAACGGAATTCTGGTGATCAGGCTCGCTGACTTGGTTTACACATGTCATCGTATCCCAGTTGCATAGATTGATGCCCAGGCTCGATTATTTCACAGACCGTCATATAGAGTTAAACACCAAACCAACCAACCGAAACCACATTTTATTGACACACTTTCTCGTGCAAAGTACACAGATTCTAGTAATTTTGTTGGCTTGAGACCCATCCGGGATTCGGAACCCACTCATCCAGAGTGAGAAAGTAACCCCAAACATAACATGTGCCAGCATTTGACCACTTTTGCGTGATTTGAAGACGAAGATTTACGAAGTTTGTGAGTTTTATTATATGCAGATGATACAATATCATTTGGATGAATCGCCAAAGGGACCAAGATGCTTTGGTCTCATTTACCGCCTATTATGATCCAAGGAAACCAAAGTGAATATAAAACTAAAATAGTAATATTTGGGGAGGACCATAGAAAGGAAAACACAACTTCATTTTGTATGGCAATTTCACTTGAAATATGTTGATAGTTACACCCTGGCAACGTCCACAGAAACAGAAAGTCGCATTTCTCGACAACAAGACATCATGAGGTTTATCACACGATTTCGATAGCGTAGATCCGTCGATAAATATATGCAATGCTCATTTTATTCCTCATCATAAATGACTTACCAGTCTGCAGCGGAGTAGAGAATCTCCCTTCCGCATCCGGCCATTTTCGCGGGCGGCTTCCAGCAAACACCCCAGCAAACAACACCATCTAGCGGCAATGAGTGTTCACAAGCCGCCGCCGAACGACAACTGAATGGCGGAATTGCCGCTCACGCTTAGATTAACATTTTCATCGCAAATTAGAACTTCACAAAAATTTTTATGACGGAAAGTGTTAGATTACAGCTTCTTTATATGTAAGACGCATTTTGTTATATGCCACACATTTGCTGTAATTCAAAATCTGGTTTCAAAGCAACAGTACTTCACTATGCAAACGAACGGAGATCGTTGCTCGTCTACCTCCCCATTGATCTTGGGGAAATATTAGCGTATCGCCACAACTAGCGCACACATATTTTAGAAAAAAATCCACAACGATGTTTCATATAGTGGTGTCATCACACCCTGAAATTTTAAACCAAATTCTGGATTTCCTTTGACTTATCCAGTATTCCCTGATTTTTGCATGATTCTTACGTTGAGCTGTACTTTAAGTATTAAAACCAAACAATTGTACTTCAAAAGCAATGGCAGTTTAGTGAAAAAAAGCCAGAAAAGTTAGACTGCCTTAGACTGCATTGTCACATTTGGCTTAATGGTAATAATTTATCTTGACCTATGGTGTAGTTCTGTCTGAAAAACCTTGAAATTTCGGAGAAAATTCATTCAAAATTCCTAAGACTCACCACAGGATTAAGAAATTCAACCCCTGTTTTATGCTGTATGGAGAACTAGGAAGATTCCCATTAGAATTATGATTTAAACGTTTCTTAAACTTTTGCCCAAGTTAACGTACAAAGAAGGTGTTTTTAGTCTTTAGAATTATATATCACTCTTTTAAAGAACAATAACAAAAGATAATCCCTGGCTCTAGCACGTTAAAATATATTAGAAAATACGGGACTCTTCGTGTCTTTGAAAATCCTCAATTTGTACAACCCAGTGGCTGGCCTCAAAAGTTGGAACATATTTCTAAAGATCATCTTATCCAAAATTGGCACAATGACAATATTTCTTTGTCCCAAGGTAATTTTACTATCAACACCTGAAGTCATTTCCTACTTGATGTATATTCTCCTCTTTCCAAACGTATTTTTTACCATATTTCGCTGGTATAATATTCCAAGGACGAGAGAACGTGTCAACTATGCACTTAAAACCATCGCAGATGAATATATATTTTTCATTGTAAAGCATTAGATACTTTGAGGAAACAATATTTACCCAAATCTATCTAACCTCTTTTCCCAATAAAACAAAGTTTACGAAAAATATATCTGTAAAATCATCTTCGAGACATAGTAAATCTATCAAAATATATTCTACATCTATCATTCCCTTGTCAGAGAAAAAATGTTAATATGTTGTTTTCTTCCATCTTGAATTTGAATTTGTATTTGTACAACATATACGCCAATAATGGTTGTCACCCTCCCCACCCAACCCCCAACATCCTCACATCCCAGACCCCCTTACCCAATTAAAAAAATTGAAGGCTGACAACCATTACTGGCATGAGTATATGCTTACAGTATATGCTTTTTTTGTACCACCAAGGTGTATCCCAATTGCGCAGATCGTGATGTTCATGCTGTTGGTCCCGACTGTCTCGGTCCAGACTCGATTATCAACCGCCGCCAGTTCACACGCTGAGCAGCGCGTAAAAACCAAACAAACTCACTCACCCTCCCACCAACCAAGGTGGTTTAGAATTCACGATGGCGTTGTTACTTCAGTGGATGCCGAATGCACCATCGGAGATAGCTGCGTCGCGCACAAGTAAGCACCCTCGCAGGAGCAGCTCCACGCGGGAAGGGCGATGTGGTGATCGTGAACACCACAAACCTCCACATTGCTCATGATCACATACACCAGCTCAACCGAGCATCTCGACGCTCCAGAGATCCGCGCGCCATCCCTCCTGAAAACCACAACACAATTGAGTCCGTCCACAACCAAGACCCCATAACTTCTAAGCACATTATTTTAAAAATATTTCTGCGCACAAAATTGATGCCCCCAGCAATACGCCGCACAAAATTGACGAACCCCACTCCACAAAAAACGCGACAACCTCCCAAATCATCAACTCCGTTCACAAATCATGAACGGTCCCCATCCCGACGGGCGTGTGCATGCGTGCGCGCGCATTTGTGTGTGCGTGTTTACTTTTGTTTACGCGTAACAATCTGGAGTATCGGTGATGGGGAACACCGATATCCAGAATGGAATTACCCGGCAATTTGTTGCCCAGAGTTGCGTCCCTGACTCTCGCCGGGTCGCTGTTTATAGGCTGAAAATGGGATGGAATATATATATGAAATAAGTCTGGAAAGGGGCAATGGCGTTACAGACGCTTGCCTCTTTCATATCGCGTGAGCGTGCGCGTGTGTGTGTTGTTTGCTGTTTACTGTGGGCACCTGCCAATAGTCCAGGCTGCGGTTTCTCGAAACAAACTTTAGTTTTACTCAAATTTCAAACCGAGCTGACAATTTGAAACAGCTAATTTCTAACTCAACCGCATTTCTAAAAATCAAAAATACAACAACCCGCAACCTATCTACTAAATTTAAATTGCTCCACTGTGTTTGAATTAAATATTGATTTCTGTTTATCTTGAAGTGCATTTTCCTGTGGAGAAAACTTTAACTTAAGTCAAAAACTCAGACGCAGTTTGTTTCTAAGAAATGGGGCCAGTTATATGACAGCCATCCTGGTAACTCAGTGACCGACAGCATGAGCACGACCGGCCAATCTTATAATGACCTTTTCCCTTGTCGGCATTATTTCTAGTCCCATGGGATAAGTGTCCACAACTTGCATGATTATTCTGAAATACTGGCTTCAAGTCAACATTAAACACAGTTCCGATATCTGATTTAACAAAACATTTTAGAACGTGTAGTTTTCTAATGCTCATTTAAACCTTTTCACAAATTCTATGATTGTTTTTCAATTTACTTTCTTTTATTTTTCAGAGACGATAGCCCAATTAAGTCTGCTCTTGTTGCACAGGGCTCGAAGTAACCAATATTTGTTAGAATGAAAATTCAACTGTACTATAAATACTGTGCCTACATTACTGAATAAAACCTGTCTGCCGAAGTGCAATTCAGTGACATGGATGTATATTTAAGGGACTTTGTCCTGCGTCATTCTTTCCACATTGAATTGTAATGTAAAATACCTACAAAGAAATAAAGTGAAAAAACATTTATATCAACCACAACGTAATGACTTTTTTTTGCCCCGCTGGAAGCACAAATTTGTTTTTATTTGTTGTTTAACGCCCTGCATGGTGGCGATTTGTTCAAGTTTGGGACAGACAAACCGGTGTTTGATGTTATGAGCATCCATCTTCATAATGATCTTTGGTTGCCATCATTCCTGGCTCAGAATGAGTCCTAGGCTGTTCCAGGACCTGGCCCTTGATTGAAACAAACTTAAGTCTGAGTTTGACTTAAGTTAGAGTTTTTACTCAAATTTGAGAAAACGTATCAAGAATGAACTGGAAATCGATATGCAATTCATACATAGTAGATAATTTGAGGTTGGTGAATAGAATAACAGTTGTTTGGGCTTTTTATTTTAAAAAATGCAGCTGAGTTAAAAATTTCATTGCTTCAAATAGTCAAACTCAGTTTGGAAATCTGAGTAAAACTTAAGTTCCGCTTCGAGAAATCAGGACCCGATGTCATAAGCTGAAATCTCACAGCGGCCTCCAGCAACCCATGCCTACCGTGTAAGGCGACTAACGGGGACCGGGTATCAGGCCTCGCTGACTTGGATGACACGTATCATCGTATCCGAATCTCAGCAGATCAATGCTCATGATGCTGGTCACTGATTATCTGGTCCAGACTCGATTATTTTCAGCCGCAAGCCATACAGCTTGAAAAATAGCTGAGTGTGGCGTTAGACAACAAAACAAACACACAAGCTATTGCGGCCCCTTTGCCAAAGCCAACACAACTATATTTGGCGACAAACGCCACAACCTAACCCTCAACCGTCAGCCGTTGACATGACATGATCTCGAAATCATTGTTTCAAGAAGCACTAAACACTATTCACGAAACCATTAGGATGGTGCTCTTGGCTCGTTAAAACGCTAAATAAAACACCCGAACAAGACTACACGGTTCTAACTCGCTACTGAACAACCCAACAAAACCGGTATCATCATCCACCTGACCGAAAACGTTCACCATGACCGCCCACCGCACACGCATGTACAACACCGCCGCATTCCGCTTGGCCACCAACATACACATCAACACAAAGACGATGAAAATGCTAATAAAACATTTATTAAAACGCGAAAAAATACAATTATATGAGTTTTTCGTTCAGTTATTCCACAACTCACTGTCATATTACCTTTCTTTTAAAATAGTCCAAACTCACTTCATAAAGTATAGCTCCCAACTATAACAAAACAATCAGTAAAAATACATCCCTTTATTATATTAAAAATTTACAGTGTAACTGTTAGTAATATTTGTCACCTGGTAAACGTATACGAGCTTCTGTTTAGAATGGTTTTACACTAACATGAGATATTCAGTAAGTGGGAAACACTGCCTTTATGTCACACCTTCGACAGTTTATGCGGAAATTCGCAAGAAAACGGTCAGGCGAAACACCAAATTTCTGCCATTCATACTCCATCATGTCCTGTTTCATAGTTAAAATGTCAGAAATTGGAACACCAGAGTTCTGCTCTGCTGTTTTCTTGTTCAGTGGGCTTTTCAACATTATTTATGTAGACCCAACAAGCCCAAAATAAGAGAGAGAGTTCACTGACGAAAATGTTGCTTATGAACATGATGTGGTACTTTTTGTTTGAGAAGATTTCCTTACTGATAATTTAGAGTGTGTATATGAGATAAGAAGATAGTTATGTTGAATCACTGTTGCAGACAGACTTTATTTTGACATTCCTCACATATATTTTGCATGTTTATGCTACATAACTTGTCGGGTATTGTATTAATCAGTCCATAAATAATATATTTTAATTATGCAACTGTTTAACTCTGGTGGGATAATAAAATTAAATGTTCTTCTCTCAGAAACAGTGACATTTTTGATTGGAGTATTTCTGTTTTATTTGGGATATTTTGAAAGTGGAATGTCATTCCTCGCTCATAAATGCATTTGTTTGTTTCCTTGCTTGTTATTGTTTAACGCCGCACTCAGCAATAGTTCAGCTATATGGCGGTCATATATAAGTGTCTATGAATATTAGTACAGGTATCCATCTGATACTCCATACACCAAACATGTTATTAATCCCGTTAACTTTTTCATCAACCAGGCCTTGGACACTCAGATGTGAGGTGTATGTCATAACATTTTCCGGATATCCTGAAGGCCTGGTATGTACAAATGGCAAGTTCGGCGCCAGCATACCCGGACATCCCGAAGTCTGGTATCTACAATGGTGTCTGGCGCCAGCATATTCCGACATCCTGAAAGGTCTGGCATACAATGGCGTCCGGTGCCAGCATATCCCGGACATCCCAGCGCCCGCATATACAAGTCCAGTCAGTAATATCCTCGACATCCCGGTAGCCCGGGCATTCACAACGGCGCTCTCAAGCCGTTATCCTATCATCCCTGTTTATCCGGCACCACAACGGCCCGGTCATCCTATCATCCCTAAGTCATCCGGGCACACAACGCGTCTGCCGCCACATCCCATCATCCTAAACCGGCCATCTCGGCTATCCTCGACATCCCGAACCGGCATCCGCCACCCGCGGCTCGTCGCCATATCCTATCAACCTGTCATCCGGCAATCCGCCGCACCCGTCCAAGTCACAGCATCTCGACATCCCATCCGGCACACCCATGTCCGCTTGTTGGCTATCCTCGACAATCCCGAACCTGAAACGGCATTCACAATGGCAACCAAGTCATATTCCGACATCCCAGCCCGGCAATTCAACAACGCAACCGTCGCCAATACCCTATCATCCCTAAACCATCCCAAGCACCCAGTCCGGCGTCCTAAACCCTCAAATCACTTTATGACCCCAACCAACCCATGCCATTACCCATGACCGTGCATCCGCAAAACGTTCACTCACATCATTCCTCGCTCACCTGACGCAGACACATACGTGCCACCAGCCAACACCCGTTCCACGAGTCCATAATCCAACCGTCATCGACCTCCCAAGTACTAAAACAACAAACCCGTCCGAACGTGTCTTTAATAGTCACAAGATTACAACACAACGCCCCGGCACATCTTTGCCTGTTTCCTGCATCCTCACTTCCAGGTCTCAACTGGCCGAACATATCGCCATACGACCCCAGGCTAACACACACATTACGCCCACATATGACCGTTTATATCCATAGTATCCAGGAGTACATATGACCGTTTATATCCATAGTATCAAAGAGTAGATATGACCGTTTATATCCATAGTATCAAGGGAGTAGATATGACCGTTTATATCCATAGTATCCAGGGAGTAGATATATGACCGTTTATATCCATAGTATCCAGGATTAGGCTATGACCGTTTATATCCATAGTATCCAGGAGTACATATGACCGTTTATAATCCATAGTATCAAAGGAGTAGATATGACCGTTTATATCCATAGTATCAAGTGGATATGACCGTTTATATCCATAGTATCAAGAATGAATATGTTAGATTTATATCCATAGTATCAAGGAGTAGATATGACCGTTTATATCCATAGTATCCAGGAGTAGATATGACCGTTTATATCCATAGTATCAAGGGAGTAGATATGATACCGTTTATATCCATAGTATCCGGGAGTAGATATGATGATTTATATATCCATAGTATCCAAGGAGTAGATAATGGACCGTTTTATATCCATAGTTATCAAGGATTAGATATGACCGTTTATATCCATAGTATCCAGGAGTACATATGACTGCTTATATCCATAGTATCAAGGAGTAGATATGACCCAGTTTATAATGCATAGTATCAAGGAGTGGATATGACCGTTTATATCCATGAAGTATCATGCGAGAGTGTATTAGTTTATATCCATAGTATCCAGGAGTAGATATGACCGTTTATATCCATATATCTCCGGGGAGTAGATATGACTGTTTATATCCATAAGGTATCCAGGAGTAGATATGACTGTTTATATTCATAGAATCTTAGGAGTAGATACGAGCGTGTATATCCATAGTATCCAGGAGTACATATGACCGTTTATATCCATAGTATCAAGGGTAGATATGATCGTTTATATCTTATAGTATCAGGAGTAGATAAGGGACCGTTTATATCCATAGTATCCATAGGAGTAGATATGACTGTTTATATCTATATTATCATGAGTAGATATGACTGTTTTATATGCATAGTATCCAGGAGTAGATATGACCGTTTTATATCCATAGTATCCGGGAGTAGATACGACCGTTTATATCCATAGTATCAAAGGAGTAGATATGATCGTTTATATCCATAGTATCAGGAGTAGATATGACTGTTTATATCCATAGTAATCCAGGAGTAGATATGACCGTTTATAACTCATAATATCAAGGAGTAGATATGAGCTGCTTATATCCATAGTATCCGTAGTACATATCCTGCCTTATATCCATAGTATCGCGAGCAGATATGTGACCGCTTTATATCCATAGCACGGGCGAGCAGACATGACTGTTTATATCCATAGCAATCCTTAGGAGCAGACATGACCGCCTACAATCCATAGCATCCGGTGTAGATATGACCGCTTATATCGCTCAGTATCCAGCAGTCCGCGAGCAGACGTTGAAATCGCCCATTTCCACAGTAATCCGGGTATCTGTTGTATAATCGCCTATTTTAGTGCTCACTCGATCGATTATTAACGCTAACAGCTGGACATCCGCATAAGACATTAATCGCCTACTTACACTGGTATCTAGGGTGTATCACTTCATACGTCCCGGGCTTACTGTAGTGAACCCGTAAACAATCCGCAGACCGCATTAAATCGTACTAACCCGCCCACAACCAGCCATCCAAGCATACATCGCCAACCGCTCACAACCGCGAACCGCTATTATTTAACCGCCCATTAACCACGCCAACCCAAGTACAAGACGTAGTTAACCGCCTACAATCCACAGCAATCCGCGAATGCCATCACTAACCCACCACATCCGGCCAAACCGCTATCCTGCGTTCACGCACGACCCAACAACTTCAGCCGCACATCCTCATCTTCGTTCAAATCCTGACCGGCTACTGCCTTTAACGTACCGCCACCGCATGATCCACCCGGCTTCCATAAAGGCACCCCACGTCCCGAACCGCAGCGCAGCCTAAAACAAACCCAACCGATCAACGCACCGCAGACGCAGCCAATAACGCAAACAAGCTACCGCTGCGCTACGCAACAGCATGCAACTTCATCCCGGCACCAAAACCCCAGCCCATAGCACCGTACACAACCGTTTCATTAACGTCCGCTGAACAATAGGGAAGGTGGGGCAGCCCACCCACGTTAAAACAATATCCATACCGAATCACGTTTGAATGTAAAAAGGTATAGAGTAAGTTTTTAACCTTGTTCCGATGATCTGGTTACGAACGTTTAATTGAGAAAGGCAGATATGTGAATATGAATAAAAAAGAACTTATAGAACTTGTCAGTTATGTTATTCAAATGCAATGGTGAAGATGAGTATCATGTTCTTCTTGTATGCCCTAACTACAGTAATCTTCGAAGCAAACAGAATATGATGTCTGCCCAAACGGGCTTAAGTTTTCACAAGCATATTGTTCATTGAACGTGTGCTAATAAAGTAAATGTATATAGTGAACTTTAGGCCTGAGGAGCCTTTTTATCACCGGAATAAATAAAGACATAACATACCTTGACATTACAATGAATAAGTGATCTTACCTGGTAACAGCGGGGGAACCTACTACGTCCTGGACACTGTAGCGAGGTAAAGCCCAACGGATTCATGTATCCTCGGAGCATAGGCATATCATATCGTCCATATCGCACATCACAGTATGGTACTATATAGTCATGCTTGCTGACTTGGTTGATATACGTCATCAAATCCTATTTTACATGGAACAATGCTCATGATGCCAATCGTTTTTCTCGTCAAGATAGCTAGGAAAAGGAGGGAATTATAGAATTATATAGACCAATAGTCGGCCATTTTGTAAAATGCCTGGCTGACCTCATTTCACAGGTTGCTGTCCTTGGACATGGGAACACAGTAATCTTTTATTTTCTGTGACTTTTCTTTCGATAACCTGTTGCTCGGCAAGGGATCTATTTTAGTACCCAGTGAACAGCCATTATAAAGGTCCCTCAAACAAGGCTTATGGAAATTCATTTTTTAGCTGAATTCCTTTGAGTGAGTTTGGTTTTACGCCGCACTCAGCAATGTTCCAGCTATTCAACTGATGATTCAGAAAGTGAGCGAGTGAGTTAATATTTAACGTCACATCGGCAATATTTCAGCCATATCGTGATGAGAACATATTTGACATTGAAATAGAATATATGTATATGATAAAACATGTCTACGTAGGACAGTAAAACAACTAGAATATCACAGTTACAACTAAAACTAGTGTGGAAAAGTTAAAACTAATAGCACCATTTGGACAATACAATACAAAAACTGGCTATAGATCGCCAACAACTGAAGGTAGATCACCAAATTAGGGACCATGGGGACTTACATTACTAGTATTTTGCTACCTGCATGGACCCTAGCTGGATTTATATCATCCCTTCAGCCGCTGGCGATTGAAGTCAAATTTAGCCAAATTTAAAATGACAAGAATACTACATTTAAAACAACTGGTAAATTTAAATTCCTTTGAATGTTTTCCTCAGGGACTTACGTCACTTACTTACTTGACTGTGATTCTTTCATCACAAGGGATACAAAACGGAGGATCCTCACCTTCAACATTGAAATAATAGGACCGTACTCATGAGTATATTCTTGATTATATCTCGTGGCCAATACGACATCGTCGTATGATGACCTCTTCAAATCTGGACTGACAACCCAAGTAGGTGTAACCGATAGTTGGTTTTATTGCATGTAATTTATTGATACCTACTTGGGTGTCCCAATTCTTTGCATCAGTTCACGGATATAAGATCTAATAGCAGCTTTGTAATCAGAGTATGGGATCAGAAATGGTGTCACAGATTTGTTGAGTGCTGCCTTTGCAGCAAGATCAGCCATTATATTCCCAGAAATGCCAACGTGGCTGGGTAACCAACGAAAGACGATGTCGCATTGGCCAGTAGCAAGCTCATTATACATTTCAATTTTATAATAAAAGTGGATGTTTACAAGAAGATTTACTTGTAGCCTGAAGACACGAAGAGAATCGGAAAAATATTATGTATTGTTTATATTTACGGTGTTTATTAATATATTTAAGAGCTGTTAATATGGCGTTAGCTCGCTGCTGTGAAAATAGAGCTGTTATTTGGTAGTCGAGGAAGATATTGTTCGGGATCCAATGACAGTGGCTACACGCCACCGCGCCACCATCCTTGGACCAATCCTCAAATAAAGGATTTGTATGTATTATATTTATTTTTTTAATTGATTATGTTCTTGTTTATATTGTAATTCATTAGTTTAAGATTTCTTAAACTTTGTCAGGTCAGTCAATTTCAGGCCTCACCAGTTGCTAAGGAGGAGAAGGTAGAAGACGAGAAGAAGGTATATTCTCCAGCTCAATGCCAGCAGCTGAAATGAATGGTTTAATTCTTAGCCCAAGAGGCGGAACAAGAGAAGACTTTTGTTATACAAATCCTCATAAAGAGGATTGAAGACACAGTTAAATGCAGGGGTAAGACTCGTTAGAATATAGTTTGGTAATATATTGTAAAGATAATTTAATACGGTGTTGGGAAAGAGAAGGCTCATCTGCCTCGATGTAGAGACTATCAACTGGAGAAGTTCTAAATGATCCAAGACAAAGTCTGAGACCTTGGTGGTGGATGCTTTGCAGGCTCCGCCATATACGATCGAGCGATAATCAAGTTTAGATCGCACCAATGATCTGTATAAGTGAAGGAGGGTAGTTTGATCCCTCCCACTTTGAATTGGAGACAACCTTTAACAAATCGAGTGCCTTCAGGCATTTAGCTTTAAGGGATTTAATATGTTGCAGGAATGTTAAATGGGAATCGAAAAATTAGGCCCAAGAATTTGGCCTCCTTTACAATTGTGATGGGAGTGCCATTTAAAGATAGTTCTGGGTCCTTATGAGGCTTATATTTTCTACAAAAATGTATACAATTAGTTTTGATTTAGAAAATTTAAAGCCGTTTTCAAGACACCATTTATTTACTTTGTTTAAACACAACTGCACTTGCCGTTCAATAGTATGCATATTTTTACCACGACAAGAAATATTGAAATCATCCACAAATAATGATCCATCAATTGAATCATTTAAAACCGTTGATAAACTATTGATCTTGATGCTAAACAGTGTGACAGACAAAATACTGCCTTGTGGGACACCCTGATCCTGATTATAATGATCAGACAGGGATGAACCCACTCGGACTTGAAATTGCCTGTCTTTTAAAAACTGTGATATAAAAAGAGGCAAACGGCCTCTCAAACCAAAATCATGTTAATCCTTCAAAATGCCATGCTCCCAGGTCGTATCACAAGCTTTCTCAAGATCAAAGAAAATTGATACAGCATGTTGTTTATTTACTATAGCATTTTTAACAAAGGATTCTAAACGTACCAAATGATCAATGGTACTACGATTTTTCCTGAAACCACATTGAATATTTGTTATAAGGTTATTGGTTTCAAGATACCAAGTTAATCTATTATTCACCATACGTTCCATGGTTTTACAGACACAGCTAGTTAGAGATATCGGTTTGTAATTCGACGGATCTGTATGATCTCTGCCAGGTTTTGGTATTGGGACTACAATGGCATTACGCCACGAAGGAGGAAATTCGCCAGACGTCCATATTTGGTCATCTATATACAAAAGTGTCATCATACATGGTTCAGGTAAGTGTTTCAGTAGCTGGTAATGTATATTATCATCACCCGCTGCAGTGTCATGAGCTTGCTTAAGAGCAGTATGTAGCTCATGTAATGAAAACACTTTGTTATAATCTTCACCGTTATTTGATTCGAAATTAAGTTTTGTCTTTTCCTGTTGTTTCTGATATCTCTGAAACTCAGGGACATAATCTACCGATGAAGAATTTTTGGCAAGAGTTTCGCCAATTTATTTGCAATGTTAGACTTGTCAGTAATTAAATTATCACCATCTTTAAGATGGTGAACATCAGATTTTGAACCTTTGCCTTTAATTCTTTGAACCATGTTCCATACTGTAGACATTGGCGTACGTGAATTAATTTTGGAGACATAGTTCCTCCAAGATTGCCGTTTGTGTTGTACGACGTGCCTTCGCATTGAGTATGTTAAATTTATTTAGGTTATGGACAGTTGGGTGATGGCGGAAATAGTTCTCTGCCTCTTTCCTCGCTTTTCTGGCTTGCCTACAGTCTGTATTAAACCATGGTTTCCGTACATGTGGAGTTGTAGGGGACTTTGGTATACACTCATCAGCTATTTCCTTTAAAACGTCAGAATAAACCTCAATAGGATCAGTTATATCACTGAAATATTCGGGTGTTAGTTTAGATGTGCATAACGTTTGAAATAAGGACCAGTCTGCCTTGGAAAATTTCCATCTTGTATAAGATGTAGAATCAAATGGATAAATTTCTGATAGGATAGTTGGAAAGTGGTCACTTCCACGGAGGTCATTGTGGACTGACCAATCAAATTCATTGAGGAGGTTAGAGTCTGCAAAAGACAAATCTAGAGAAGAGTAGGTGCCGGTTGCAGGATGCAGATAAGTGCTTGAATCGTCATTGTATATACACATGTCATTATTGGAGATAAAATCTTCCAAGTATTTTACCTTTAGAGTTAGTGCTTGTACCACCCAGATCGGGTTATGGCCATTAAGATCACCCATTATAATACAAGGTTTAGGAAGTTGGTCATAGAGAGCTTGGAGATCAGACTGCTGGAGTGTTGAAGAAGGCGGAATATATAGAGAGCATATTGTGAAGGCAACATGAAGAGTAAGTCTCACTGCAACGGCTTGAAGATTAGTTGTAAGTGTGACAGGGCTGTGGATTACATTCTGCTTAACAGGAATTGAAGACCCGCCAGTGGCCCTATCGCCCGGAGGTGAGAAAGTATGATATGCTTCGAACTGACGTAGATTAAAAGTATCTGTCTGTTTAAGATAAGTTTCCTGCAGACAGAATGCTGATGCATTCGTCACCACTCGCCCTTTCCGTAGCCCCAAGAAGACTCGTCCCCTGTCGATGCTTGTTATGTGCGAAAATACGACAAACCAATCAAAACGCGCGTAAATGACCGCGGTGCTTTGATAAATATAATCCCGAGTACTTAAATCGTTTATGGCATTATGTCATTGTTTAAAAAATCATGAAAAATATACATTGCCATATTGAAAGTACAAAGAACGTAGCTAACAGGATTTTGTTGCCTATTATGAAGCTTTTAATAAAAATCATGCGATTGGCGGTGAGAGATTCAAACACACGCACGTGCGTTTGTTGACATAACGACTCTCATGGGTCCAACTGAGTGCATTTCTGACGATCTTGCCCAAAACAACAACCTAGCAATACAATGTACATCTGCTTCGGTGATAATTAAGAAACATTGGAATCAAACAGGGATAGAGTTATCGTTCTTGTTTAAAGTAGTTCTGATGTTCATGCGCTAATATGAAATCCTTCCAGAGGGGCACGAGTCGCTATTCGGCTTGTCCCGGAATAACACGACTTGGTCACGAATGAATGCTGATGGTGTCAGATCCTGGACTAATAACTGTAATTCATTAAAACTAGTCCTTAATCCTCTACAATTCCACTGTACTATATTTTTAGAATACATGAGGGATCTACCCCGCACTTTTCTTGAGGGCGACAAGCTATAATGCCCTAGTTTGGATGTTTTCGGACACATCCATGTCCTCTAAGGATCGAACTTATTAAAAGTTGGATTTTGTTTTAGACCCCTTTGAGGCTCTGCCACTTTGATGCTTTGTGAAGATTCACATCTTGATTTAGGCTTGTTTTACCAGTTTCTTTCATATTTGATTGAGATGTAACTTTTGCAGTTGGCTGAGATGATTTCTCCGTAGTACAAGGTGCATCATGAACACATGTGGCCTCTGGAATGACTTCAGCAGTTTGAGTAGATGTTTCGGGTAGCAAAATCTGAGGACTGTCAGTATTAACCCATGTTAAGTTGGTTTGACAGCTTGCAGAAGATTTGACTACGGTCAAGGTTGGTTCAGGTGATGTTTTGGTGACGGAAGCATAAGTTTCTGTTAGGTCCGATCTTTGGACAAGTTTTTTCGCATCTGCAAAACTAATGTTTTGAGTAAATTTAATTCTGTTGATTTCCATGTTCCGTTTCCAAATTGGACAGTCCTTTGAGAAAGATGAGTGACTTCCGGCGCAATTAGTGCGGTTTTTAAAGTTGTTGGTACAATCTTCTGTTGTATGTGTCTGCTCACCACAATGGGCGCACGTGACAGACAATGTACCAGTGTTTACTCCATGACCGAATTTTTGGCGCTTGAAGCACCTTAATGGGTAAGGAACATAGGTATCAACAGTGATGTTACAGTAGCCAGCTTTTAATGATTTCGGAGCAATTGGAGATGAAAAGGAAAACAAATACGTGTTGGTTGGAACAGTTTCTTTGTTTTTCCGGAATGTAAATCTTTTGACATAAATGACACCTTGATCTTTCATCTCTGTTACAATATCTAATTCCGTCATGTCCGCAAACAATTTGTCTCGATCTCGAATTATGCCTTTGCTTGTGTTTAGCGTCCTATGAACTGAGACTGACACTGCAATTCCTACAAACAATTCTGTTGACATCAGGTTTATAGCTTGCTGTCTTTTACTACTTTCAATGAGAAGAGCTCCTGAACGCAAGCGTGTAACGTTTTTGACATCACCTGCAATGCCTTGGATAGCCTTTGATACTGCAAAAGGGTTCAACTTCAGTGGCGTCTTATCATGAGTCTCGATCACTATAAAGCGTGGCCAGTAATCAATTGATTGGGTCGGTCTGTGTTCACCATCTTCACGATCAATGTCTAGCGGACGTTTCGTTTTCTTAAGGGGGGTTTCGTAAGCCATGGTTAATGTTAAATGGTTCATCATCCGAGTTCCCCACCCACCACGGAGTATCACAAGGACGATGCTAAAAACAAGCGGATCTCCGACTTGCAGCACCAAGGATACCCGGATGACATACTCCAGCAGAAAAATTGAAAGATTAATCATTCCACCAGATTGGCCCATGAGCCACCGCCTTCTGGGCATACGACTCTAGGCAAAACATACATGAAAGTGTGCAGTTGAAATTAAAATATTCAAAGTTCAAAATTGCCAAGACTTAAAAATATCACCTAATAATTCTCAAATTTTGTGCAACATTTTACAGTTGTAGCACAGGGCTTGGCGTGACCAGCCGATTGATAGAACCGGGCCAGTTCTACCGTCCGTCTAGGTGAAGTAAGGGTCGAAGTGGTGTGTTGGGCAAAGGAACGCTGTTCCTGGAACCAGTGCCCTCAACCACCAGACTCCCGTCCTCCACCGACACAGGGGCCCAACCCACGGCAAACGGGTTAGTGGACCAAATTTACCCCCGGGTCCACAACGGGGGGTTGAAGAGTGCTTAGCGTCACCCAGCACCCACCACGAGGAGGTATATTTATGACAGCCCGAAAAAAATGATAATCTCGTAATGATGATATAGAGTTGTAGCTTGTGAATTTCTTGTCGATGAAGTAACGCTCTAAAACTGTAAACATGAATATCCATTGGTCTGGGCTAGTAAAGGCGAGACCTTATTTTATTGACCAAATCACATATAAATTAAGTATACCATATTACTGGTATCGAGCACCTGACTGATTATATAACATAATATTATCATTTTGAGTCTGCAACATGTACCTACAATTACAAATGTAGTTTTCATTTCTAGTCTGGAAACCATTAAAGGTCGGAGAATAACATTCCCAAATACTTGATAAATCAGTATCCAGAAAATGTAAGATACACTGGAAATCAGCCTTAGCGTCTACCAGGAGGTCCAGGAGCTCCTGAAGCTTGTCGGGAAGCTCATCAGGTCCAGGGTCAGATCCCAGGGATGGCACAAGAACAACCAGGAGAACCAAGAAGTGTCTGCTGTCGAACATCGTCATGTTGATTCCGGGTGACTTATCAGATCATCTTCACGAGTTATTATAGGCAGTGGAAAGACCAATGAAAATAGCAACTTGTGTCCAATAGGATGACCCACTTGATGTACTATTTGCTATTGATTTTGAGAACATTTCAATTAAAATATTTGCGAAACCTCATAAACCTCATGGTGAATATCACATGGCTATATTGATTTGGTAGCTGTAGAAAGTTTTTCACAAATATCCCATACTCTGGTATCTACTGGACCTAGCATTAAAGTTTCAAGGGATACAAGTTGCTATTGCAAAGTTACTGACATGACAAAGACATGAAGTAGAGGTCCTGGTAGATATTAGATGAACGGAAATCACATCTACTTGTTCATGTTACTTGCCTTGTCATTCCATTTCATGAAACATAAGCTGACAAGGACCTAAATGAAATGCTATTTACAAGTGATTAACACAGTAATTAATATAAATATAATAGTATGCACCAGGAAGGACTGAGGCCCTGTGTAGGGGCGTTTAGAACATCTCCAATAGAAAGTGTGTTCGTGGAGGCTGCTAAATCTTCACTTTAAAAAACGTTGTTTAAAATTCTTAAAATGTTACTAAGTTATCTGTGTAATTCACAAGGAATTATTTCTGAACAGACCAAAACCTGCCCAGCCACTTGTATTTAGATCCAACCCTATATTTCAAAATGTAATTTTGATTTTGATTTAATATGTCCTCACCAGCTACTGTCTACCTTGGAAAATAGCTAGACCTGAAGAAGATCTTTGAAAAATCTGAAATCAACTTATTTATAAACATTAATATTTACAATTGCGTTCTAAATACGAGAGACTCGTCTTTCAATTTTCACCAATGGTTCCAAGTATAGTGGCAAGGTTTCAAGTGCCACTGTCGTTGTATCTAAAGTCTTATCTTCCAGGATTCCTGATAGCAGTTACAATTTTACAGCTGAAGCAAGAGTGATCCAAATAGCCTTGGAGTGAGTGAGTGATTGAGTTTAGTTTAGTTTTACGCCGCACTCAGCAATATTCCAGCTATATGGCGGCGATCTGTAAATAATCGAGTCTGGATCAGACAATCCAGTGATAAACGGCATGAGCAACGATCTGTGCAAGGGGGAACTGATGACATGTGTCAACCAAGTCAGCGAGTCTGACAACCCGATCCCGTTAGTCGCCTCTTACGCAATAGCCTTGGAATACATTCATCTAAATATAAGCAGTAATCATCTTTTCAGATTTTCTCTCCTGTTTTCAAGCACTAAATGGTTCATCTTCAAAACATCCTTCAATGCTAGATATTTTAGAATTGTACAATGAACTCTCCACTTTTAAGTTCGGCATAGTCTTGTTTGGTTAGCAACTCATGTCGGCATGAGAAATCTATCCGTCCACTACCAATTCCTTACTCTGATTTTAAACCCACGGTAGATCAAAGAGATGATGTAAACAAAGTGGAATCCCCAAGTAGGTATAAACAATTTTCACGAAATTAAACAGTCTTTGGGTTATATATACCTCATTGGGTTGGCAGTAGGGGCATGATGAAGTCGTACTAAGACGATGATTGACCATACACGTTTTACTCATGAGTATTATCAAAAGGTGATGAGAGAATCACAGTCAGACACATTCTGCTTGACTGTAAGACTCACAAGAGAAACCTATTATCAATCATCTTCTTTGTAGGATCTTTCTATGAATATCAGTCATTTAATTCTTGTTTTGTAAAAGGAACACAATTATTTGCTAAATATTTGATATTTGAATTATTTAAATATTAGTGTGATGTTATCACCAACTGAGAATATTCACGGCGGAACCACTCAGGCGGTTAAAGTAGCAGTAACATTTTTGTACCCCTTGACATGGCACCATAGCACTAAAAAACTCCTCAAAGTCCCCAAAGTACGATCAGCTCTACATGGACGCCGAACCTTCTCCTACTCTGCTGCTGTAGAATGTAACAATCTCCCTGAGCATCTCCGCCTCTGTACTCATCTCTCCTCGTTGAGGAGCCAACTCAAGATATATCTCTACAAATTAGCTTTTCACCAGTGACTCCCAATGTCTCTTCTTTGACTTACTTGTATATAGTGACTCTGGAACTCTTCATTTTGTGCGCGTTGGGCATGTCACGGACATGGATATATGCTATATAAATAGTCTATTATTATTATTAATTGATGTATATAACATCAACTGACCTTTATGACCCAACACTGCCGCTGTTACAGGTCATTGGCTCCCTCCCTCTGCAAGCCGTCTGCGTTCTGCTGTTTATTTTGTTGACAGTTACATAGACAGATTCTTTAATACAAATACATAAAATCGGTGATTTACAATGTGATTAGGTTGTCTGAAAAAACATCCACTTGCACAGTTTGAGATCGATTGGGTCATTGGATGAAGAGATATTTACAAAAAACCGGGTCCACATGCATTTCATGCCAAACTATAGTATCTTAATTCCGAAGCTATATTTTCATATTTGATATTGGTTAGCATTGAACACAGCCACTGGCAAACACAGTGACGGCGTAAATCCTGCTGGGAATCATGCAAGAAGTAAAGGCACCGTAAGTTCCTATGATCTCCAGTGATGTGGCCTAGCTTTGGTTGCTAGTGGTCTATATCCTAGTTATAATCTATGCTAAATATTGTGTTGAAACATGATCAGTTTTAATATTGATGTAGTGGGTTTTCTACCTACAACTTTCTACCTAACATGCTGCTTTATTGTCTCATGACCACTATCCAAACACAAGTCACCAATCCTTCCTCATGGTCACTATCCTACCACACGACAACTACCCACGCAATTATCCAACGCCATGATCACTTTTCCAACTTCACTGTCCTACTTCCCATAGCCACTCATGGAAACCATCAGTGTCATGATCATTCATCCTTCTTAATGCCTATACCCGTGAAGGTCCTGGTTAGAATGAACCTTCAGTAACCCATGCTTGTCGTAAGAGGCGACTAACAGGATGGGTGGTCATCCTCGCTGGCTTGGCTGACACATGTCATCGGTTCCCAATTTTGCAGATCGATGCTCATGCTGTTGAGCACTGGATTGTCTGGTCCAGACTCGATTATTTACAGACCGCCACCATATAGCTGGAATATTGCTGAGTGCGGCGTATAAACTAAACTCACTCACTCACTCTTAATGCCTATTATCTAACTTTAGGATTTACCTTAAGAGATTCGGCACATTTGGCATTTGAAGTTTACCGAGAAAGCAATATGTGAAATGCTGGACTTTCTCATTGATAACATCTTTGTTAAATTTGGGGGTAAACATTTCGACAAGAAGTAGGCATCCCCATAGGCAGCAATTGTGCTCCCTTCCTTGCGGATCTGTTTCATTATGCATATGAATCAGAATTTCTGCATGGGTTGGAAAAATCAAAACAAGATTTGGGGGCCAAGAAGTTTAAGTTAAGGTTCAGATATATCGATGATCTGATAGCGTTCAATAACCATCAAATACCCTTTGGTATTTCATTACTTTTGTGATACAGCCGAGTATGTTCTTTTTATCAAGAGTTCAAAGCGCGTCATACCACTCTTGCTCAGATGTTGCCTGATCAAGGTTACAACATCCAAGGACTCAGTAAATCTTTCAAAACGGTTTACGGTAGACATGTGGAGGATATTTCGAAACTTGATGCATCAGTGACAAAAATGACTTGTACCATGCGTTCCTGAACTGTTTCAGGTGGACAATTGACTAGACTTTGCATATGTTTATGACGGATGCCACCTGTGAAGCAGGATACGCTAAGCTTTCGCGAACACCTCATATCATCACTATTTTATCGTGCCTAATAAACACATGCTCTATCATCGTATCGCATGGTGACAATCACTGGATTCAGACTGGATTTGTTTACAACATTGTGTATCTTTAATACTGCTAAAACAAATATATGCTCATGATGCAGACACAGCTGTACAATCGATTCTGCTTTTAGCAGAGATTTTTTATGAATGTAGAAAGGGTTTTGTCGGTTCTATGGTCTCCCGTGATCCCCTATTGGTTACCTTCACACGCCAAGGGCAGGTATCTCTTCATGTCCCTATCCATCCTCATGTTTGCTATCCATTCTCATAAGAACGCATCCTACCTCACGGCCCCATTGCCACCGTATAGTCACCAATCTCAATATGTCCACCAATCACCATATGTCCACCAATCTCTACATGCCAACTCATCTTACCCTTCACTAACTTGGTCACTTTCCCTGCCACATTCCACCCCACGTCCTTGACTTGACTTTGAAATTCATATTGTCAACATGGAAAAATGTTTAATTTATCTGCATATATTTTTCTCTCGTTCACTTGTATTGATCGATTGCCACATGGGGAGAAACGCCAAGGTACACCCTACCAGCTGCTGTACACCTCCTGCTGCATATTGATACAGTTGGGGATTATCAGGTGCGTAATGAATATTTCTGATATTTCACATTTTCTGTTTTCTGCGTCCATATACGTGTATATCAGGATAGCATTTCGTTTATAATTTTTGCTATTGAATGGAGACTTCGAATTCACAATGGCACGTTCAAAATATCTTTGGCAAGGCCTGAATTCGAAACTGTCAACCTTACCTTTAGCAATCCTGAATTGGCAAGATCATCTGCTGTTTCATTACCCTGAAAACCGACATGAGTTTGTGCCCATACAATATCACATGAGATATATTGAGTTTTCAAGCTTGTGTCAAGTTTCAAAATTTCGCAAACAATATCATTTCAGGACCCATTTACTCGAGACTCAAGAGCCTTAATGGTTGACAATGATTCAGTAGAAAGGACTACTTCATGATTACATTTACCCACCCATCTCAGTGCTTAAAGAATTGCTGCAAAAACTGACATATAATCTTGAAGCTTGAACACATCGGAGATAATGTAATCAGGGATCCCGAAAGCGCTAGCAGTACGGATCATCGTCGAGTCCTTGAGGCGTCAGAATAAATGTGTGTAAAATATGTACATTGTAAAACAAAAGTCACCGTGTTCTTTAATCGGATTGGTTGAAAAACATGATCGAATGGTATTCGATTCCCGGAAATTGCAAGACTATTCGCTGCGTACAAATATCGCACACAATTGTATTGTTGCATCGTCAACAGTGGTGACATCATTCAAATCATATTGTGACGTAAAGTCAGAATGACGTCACAAATGAGCAGTTCCAGATGCTACCATGGGAACCAGCTGAAACGGCCAGTTGATGACACTTCACTGCTGTACCCATACTCGATGTCAGTGAGTGCAGACTCAATACTCTGTTTAGTGGTATTGCCATTGGAGAAATTTATATCGTCATTGAGCAAGTCAATAGTGATATGCTCATCGCACATAGAGGTAAATTCTATCCATTTGACCTTGTGAAAATCCACCTTGGTATAAATAAAAGTTTTATTCACGTATTCCTAGGCCACAGGCCCACAATACATAGCATTTCAATAGTGTGGTTACATATGAAGTGATTCATACAATTTCATAGCAATATATATACACATATATATTTA
This sequence comes from Haliotis rubra, assembly GCF_003918875.1. Lineage (NCBI taxonomy): Eukaryota > Metazoa > Mollusca > Gastropoda > Lepetellida > Haliotidae > Haliotis > Haliotis rubra. The sequence goes on along the minus strand of NW_025765513.1, from coordinate 115,290 downwards.
GACAAATTCACAGAAGTAAGTTGTTGATTTGAAGACATAAGTCGAACAACTGAGGGGTTACTATAGTATTACTATTGCTTTCTTAAGTCTGGATATTATATTGAAGGCAGTATCTGGTTAAGCTGTTCTCGATGTCTATGCCCATTCGTCTTCCCATTTCGATCATTAGCTGGTGGCAGCCACATCTGAATCTGGTTAACCCTTGCTTCACTGGAGGAGAGCTGATTTGTGACAGATAGGATTCCGCATGCAGAACAGTTTTGTAAGTTGAATAAGGTGTCAACTTTGAGTTAGGTGATATTGAAGCCTGCCATCGTTGAATGTTGAAGTCAGACACTCTTCGTTTGAACTCAAACATAACAATATCAATATGTCCAACATCTTGCATAACCCAAGCGTACCCGAATCCGCACTGGAATCAGATATGTTTGACTTTTGTGGCCCAAGAAGATCTGTTAACGTTGTCTAGTCCATATAGCATTAGATGTTTTGCTTGGGTAATCTGTCGTTATTCATGTTGATTATTTTGGCCCAGCATTTAACACACTTAGTTACATAAGAAACATATGATACATATAGTCCCTTTCATAAGGACCGCATCACTGCAGGTTGTCAGAGTCAGATGAAGAATTCGTTTGATGAACTGTACCCTCTCAGTTTGTTCTACCACCTCATATCCCCAGAGCTCGGTGCCGTATGTAAGTATTGGCAGGGCGATGCTGTCCTCATTGCAGTGGTGATCTGTAACCCGCCACATATGTAATGAAGTTTATATATCAGTAGATATACATTCTTCGCCTGCTGTGCTAACACCTGTCTCGATCTTGTCCACACGATGAAGTCCGAGGTACCTATAATACGAGACGCCAACTTTTTAACTGACAGACAATCTGTACCAAGAATGACAAGTGTTTATGGATGATTACATATTTATTGTATGATAGCGACGTTTCGGTATAGATACCGTTTTCATGCATACCAATTCAACCGTAGAGATACTTAAACCGTTTTCATGCATGAAAACGGTATAAGTATCTCTACGGTTGAATTGGTATCTCATTTGTTGAGTCACTATGTTTAAGTCACAAGTGATTGGAAAGGGATCAGATTCGTCCAGTTTTTTCTGATCGAACAGCTGTGATGTCGCAATTATGTAGTCATCTGTGCCACGCCCATTATATGCTGTACATGTAATATTACCTCCCTTGTCTCCTGATCTCCAGTGATGTGGCCTAGCTTTGGTTGCTAGTGGTCTATATCCTAGTTATAATCTATGCTAAATATTGTGTTGAAACATGATCAGTTTTAATATTGATGTAGAGGGTTTTCTACCTACAACTTTCTACCTAACATGCTGCTTTATTGTCTCATGACCACTATCCAAACACAAGTCACCAATCCTTCCTCATGGTCACTATCCTACCACCCCATTATCCAACGCCATGATCACTTTTCCAACTTCTCTGTCCTACTTCCCATAGCCACTCATGGAAACCATCAGTGTCATGATCACTCATCCTTCTTAATGCCTATGCCCGTGAAGGTCCAGGTTAGAATGAACCTTCAGTAACCCATGCTTTCGTAAGAGGCGACTAACAGGGTCGGGTGGTCATCCCTGCTGGCTTGGCTGACACGTCATCGGTTCCCAATTTCGCAGATCGATGCTCATGCTGTTGAGCACTGGATTGTCTGGTCCAGACTCGATTATTTACAAACCGCCACCATATAGCTGGAATATTGCTGAGAGCGGCGTAAAACTAAACTCACTCTTAATGCCTATTATCTAACTTTAGGGTTTACCTTAAGAGATTCAGCACAATATTCTTTTCCAAAAAGCATATGGCATTTGAAGTTTACCGAGAAAACAATATGTGTAATGCTGGACTTTCTCATTAATAGCATCTTTGTGAAATTTGGGGGTAAACATTTCGACAAGAAGTAGGCATGCCCATGGGCAGCAATTGTGCTCCCCTCCTTGCGGATCTGTTTCATTATGCATATGAATTAGAATTTCTGCATGGGTTGGAAAAATCAAACCAAGATTTTGGGGCCAAGAAGTTTAAGTAAAGGTTAAGATATATCGATGATCTGATAGCGTTCAATAACCATCAAATACCCTTTGGTATTTCACTACTTTTGTGATACAGTGGAGTATGTTGTTTTCATCAAGAGTTCAAGGCGCGTCATACCACTCTTGCTCAGATGTTGCCTGATCAAGGTTACAACATCCAAGGCCTCAGTAAATCTTTCAAAACCTTTTATGGTTGATATGTGGAGGATATTTCAAAACTTGATGCATCAGTTACAAAAATGACTTGTACCATGCGTTCCTGAACTAGTTCAGGTGGACAATTGACTAGACTTTGCATGTGTTCATGACGGGTGCCACCGGTGAGGCAGGGTACGCTAAGCTTTCGCGAACACCTGATATCATCACTATTTTATCGTGCCTCATAAGCACAGGCTCTGTCATCGTATCGCATGGTGACAATCACTGGATTGTCTGATTCAGACTGGATTTGTTTACAACATTGTGTATCTTTAATACTGCTAAAACAAATATATGCTCATGATGCAGACACAGCTGTACAATCGATTCTGCTTTTAGCAGAGATATCTTATGAATGTTGAAAGGGTTTTGTCGGTTCTATTGTCTCCCGTGGTCCCCTATTGGTTACCTTCACACGCCAAGGGCAGGTATCTCTTCATGTCCACTATCCATCCTCATGTTTGCTATCCATTCTCATGAGAACCCATCCTACTTTATGGCCCCATTGCGACCCTATAGTCACTAATCTCCACATGTCCACCAATCTCCACATGCCCACTCACCTCTACCCTTCACCCTTCACTCACTTGGTCACTTTCCCCACCACATTCCACCCCACGTCCTTGACTTGACTTTGAAATTCATATTGTCAACATGGAAAAATGTTTAATTTATCTGCATATATTTTTCTTTCGTTCACTTGTATTGATCGATTGCCACATGGGGAGAAACGCCAAGGTACACCCTACCAGCTGCTGTACACCTCCTGCTGCATATTGATACAGTTGGGGATTATCAGATGCGTAATGAATATGTCTTAAATTTCACATTTTCTGTTTTCTGCGTCCATATACGTATATATCAGGATAACATTTCGTTTATAATTTTTGCTATTGAATGGAGACTTCGAATTCACAATGGCACGTTCAAAATATCTTTGGCAAGGCCTGAATTCGAAACTATCAACCATACCTTTAGCAATCCTGAATAGGCAAGATAATCTGATGTTACATTACCCTGAAAACCGACATGAGTTGGTGCCCATACAATATCACATGAGATATATTGAGTTTTCAAGCTTGTGTCAAGTTTCAAAATTTCGCAAACAATATCATTTCAGGACCCATTTACTCGAGACTCAAGAGCCTTAATGGTTGACAATGATTCAGTAGAAAGGATTACTTCATGATTACATTTACCCACCCATCTCAGTGCTTAAAGAATTGCTGCAAAAACTGACATATAATCTTGAAGCTTGAACACATCGGAAATTGCGAGACTATTCGCTGCGTTTAGACACGTACAAATTTCGCACACAATTGAATTGATGCATCGTCAACAGTGCTGACATCATTCAAATCATATTGTGACGTAAAGTCGGAATGACGTCACAAATGAGCAGTTCCAGATGCTACCATGGGAACCAGCTGAAACGGCCAGTTGATGACACTTCGATGTCAAAGAGTGCAGAGTCAATACTCTGTTTAGTGGTATTGCCATTGTAGATATGTATATCGTCATTGATCAAGTCTAGAGTGATATGCTCATCGCACATAGAGGTAAATTCTATCCATTTGACCTTGTGAAAATCCACCTTGGTATAAATAAAAGTTTTATTCACGTATTCCTAGGCCACAGGCCCACAATACATAGCATTTCACATGAGAAGTGATTCATACAATTTCATAGCAATATATATACATATATATATTTAGACAAATTTACAGAAGTAATTAGTTGTTGATTTGAAGACATAAGTCGAACAACTGAGGGGTTACTATAGTATCTATAACCAATATATTGCTTTCTTAAGTCTGGATATTTTATTGAAGGCAGTATCTGCATAAGCTGTTCTCGATGTCTATGCCCAATCGTCTTCCCGATCATTAGCTGGTTGCAGCCACATCTGAATCTGGTTAACCTTTGCTTCACTGGAGGAGAGCTGATTTGCGAGAGATAGGATTCCGCATGCAGAACAGTTTTGTAAGTTGAATAAGCTGTCAACTTTGAGTTAGGTGATATTGACGCCTGCTACCGTTGAATGTTGAAGTCAGGCACTCTTTGTTAGAACTCAAATGTGACAATATCAATATGTCCAACATCTTGCATAACCCAAGCGTACCCGAATCCTCACTGGAATAAGATATGATTGACTTTTGTGGGCCAAGAACATCTAATAACGTTGTCTAGTCTATAGAACATTAGATGTTTTGCTTCGGTAATCTGTCGTTATTCTTGTTGATTATTTTGGCCCAGCATTTAACACACTTAGTTACATAAGAAACATATAATACATATCGTCCCTTTCATAAGGACCGCATCACTGCAGGTTGTCAGAGCCAGATGAAGAATTCGTTTGATGAACTTTGTCTGTACCCTCTCAGTTTGTTCTTACACCTCATATCCCCAGAGCTCGGCGCCGTATGTAAGTATTGGCAGGGCGATGCTGTCCTCATTGCAGTGGTGATCTGTAACCCGCCACATATGTAATGAAGTTTATATATCAGTAGATATACATTCTTCGCCTGCTGTGCTAACACCTGTCTCGATCTTGTCCACACGATGAAGTCCGAGGTACCTATAATACGAGACGCCAACTTTTTAACTGACAGACAATCTGTACCAAGAATGACAAGTGTTTATGGATGATTACATATTTATTGTATGATAGCGACGTTTCGGTATAGATACCGTTTTCATGCATACCAATTCAACCGTAGAGATACTTATACCGTTTTCATGCATGAAAACGGTATAAGTATCTCTACAGTTGAATTGGTGTCTCATCTGTTGAGTCACTATGTTTAAGTCAGAGGTGATTGGAAAGTGATCAGATTCGTCCAGTTTTTTCTGATCGAACAGCTGTGATGTCGCAATTATGTAGTCATCTGTGCCACGCCCATTATATGCTGTACATGTAATATTACCTCCCTTGTCTCCTGGGAATCTACCATTGAGAAAATGAGCATAGTGTAAACTACAGATTTCAAACAGTTTTCTTCCAATATTGTTGACGTCTTTATCTTTGTTTCTACGAGGTAAACAGAACACGGCGGGGGACACCAGAAATGGGCTTCACACATTGTACCCATGTGGGTCCTCGGCGTGACGAGCGAACGCTTTAACCACTGGGTTACCCCACCGCTCCCTTTTTTCTCCAGAAGAATGTATGCTGCATCCTGCATACTTGGCATAACTATCTTGATTCCACCACATATATACTAGTGAATAAACACTCCAATTCCTCCATGTTTACCTTTACTTCTTCAGTGAGAGTATACCTTACAGGAGAGAAGAAAATCACTGAGATCTGTATGTGTATAACACCATGTTTCTAGTACCGTCTCCGTGGTGTAGTGGTTAGAGCGGAAGGTCGCGGGTTCGATCCCCGGCCGCGTCATACCAAAAGACGTTAAAATATGGTACTTGTTGGTCCCTGCCTGATGCTCGGCATTAATGGGTACAACAAGGACTGGTCGGCTCGGTATAATGTGTCTGAGTGGGATATTCATGCTTAACTGCGGAATGGTATCTCAGTGAGCTAGCACTATAAAATCAGCTTAAGGCTTGGCTAGTACAAGCAGCCACACATACACACGCATGCACGTCATCATATGAGCGGAATATTCTTAAGTGCGACGTTAAACCCCATGTCAACTCACCATGGTTCTAACAAACAATCATAATATTATATTGTGAAAGAAAGTTACAAACAGAACTGTCACATTTATGTTGCTTTAAAGAGTGGCAGTTCCAAGAGAATATAGTCATATTAGTTTGAAATGAATGTGAAGATTCAGTTTGTTTACTTTCATTTGGTTTGATCAAACCCTGGCCACACCTCTATTTCAATTCAATGAGTTCATTTGTTTCAGTGTTAATGTCAAAGCGTTTATTGTCTATGAGGAGTTTGTCAAACCGAGGAAAGCCTCACCGCTGTCTTTCCTGGCCTCCAGCATGTGCGGGATCAGGAGTCTCCTCTTCTGTATCACACTGAGGCTGTAGTCTTCACTTATCTCCACTGAAGACTGCCTCAAGTTGGTCCTAGCACGGTAGAGGATATCAGACTTGGGACATGGCTTATCCCCAGACTTCTTCTTACTGACCCTGTGGACTCATCATCATGTGCATTATCTATATCAAGTTTGTTTTTCATGATAGTCCTCACCTCCTCTTCACAAACTACCCACGTCTCCTTCTCCTCACCTTCTCCGGAATTCCGTAAAACACAATATTGCCTCTCCTAGACCGATTTTCTAAATCGTCAGCTTAACTGTACAAATCGTTTGTTGTGGAAGCTAGTGCATAATTCAGTATCAACTTGCTATTCTAAGCCTCTAGCTTCTTGTCGCAGTACCTTCACTATATCAGCAAGGTCTTTTACAGTTGGTCCTTGTCCTTGATGTCACCACAAACAGCTATTATCAACATCACCATGACGAGAACTGTGGTCACACACAGTGACATGCACACTTCACCTTATGACTTCTATGTGAGAAAGCTACCACCAAGGTATATGATTTTCCAATATCCGCATTGGACTCACATGGATTTCTACAAACACTGGGAAATGATTGCTACCAAGAGCATCATCTTGGAAAACATCCCAGTTCCACTTATTGGCCATTGAAGAGATATAGATAGATCAAAAGGAGAAAATATCGCTCTTCCGGGATTCATTCTAGTCTTTTTACCATTATTGAGGATAACCAGATCAGCAAAAATGCTTCCACAACTGATCAGGTGAAGCTTGAACAACAAGGGACAGAATTTGGTACAGAATGTGGTTTCAGTGTTCTTGTAGAAACATCCACTGGTGTCTTGTTTACTGAAGGAGAAACGCTTGTCACAGGTGGGTGAAGGATTAACCTTGACAATTCTAGCGGCCTCGGCATACGACACCTTCTATTCAACTCTACTTCTTTGGATATATACGGCTTCTTTATATTTTTCACAGCCTATATTGGAAGCACTGTGATCACCTCCACATTTGCGGCATATTGAACACCCTCGGACAGCCTTACAATCGTCAACCTTATAACCCCAACTACATCTTGTGCATACAGGATTATTACTTCTACAATGAGATGAAATGTGGCCAAATTGTTGACAATTGTAGCATCTCAAAAAGACGTACCCGGAAAGACTGAAAGAACATTGTGACACGTTCAGAAAAATGAGACGTTGCACATGTAAGCAAAACAGAAGTGGTTATTGTTTTTTGTTTTTCCTTCCCACGCAGTAAACGCTTAGCCTCTATGGCCTTTTGATCGTTACGTTGTTCAGTTATTTTCCCAATGCTCACATCAAAATCAATATTGAAAATGACCCCCTTGCTATGGCTTAGACTTTTCGGGACACTGCCTCTGACACGAATGTCACAAATGGACGTTAAAGCCAAGGCCCCTTCAACTGATCAGATGATTTGCAGTGAATCACTGTCCCTTTTCTATTTTTTCCCCCCACAAACTCAACACCACAAACTCAAAATGTCACGATACAAAGAGAGTTTTCCTAGGGTAAGTCCAGGATCAACTGGCGAAAATACAACTACAGGCTTGGCTGGGATATATTGCTTGAACTCATTAAAAGCTGTTGCTGTGGAGGTAAATACTTCTGATTATAGTAGCTACGATGACGCATTCTGGTGTCTGAAACGGATGCTCTTGGAAATGTTTGATGCATTCCTGCTCACAGCTGGTACAGGAACAGGCCATCCAAGGGTTATCTTTGGATATCTTTGGATGTAATATCATTAATTGTGCATGCAGTGTAGACATTTCTTTTGCATTATAGTTTTGCATTTTCAATGTTTCTCCACCTTCCAGTTTCTAATAATAGCTTAATGTAGGCCCATCCTTACCATGTAAAGGCTACTCGTACTTCCCTGTCCATGATGTTGGAAAGGTGCCTCTCTCTAAGCTGACGCACAGTAATATAACTCGTGTGCTGTTTAAAGCAAGATCAAACTCATACAACTCAACCCACTCATCCACACCATCGTTCTGGTGCATCCACGCACAAGCCAAGATGGCACAGCAGATATCTCATGTGAAATTCAGAAATTGCTTTCAACACGACCAAGGCTCTATTTCGTTTTATCCCATGCCATGTGGTTCCTGAAATATTGCATATGCAAAATAGACAAATAATGTATGATGCACTTTGACCTGCAGGTGATGTGCAAGGGTTGCTAACAACTACATATACACATGTATATATATATCCGAGAGATTCATTCCTGTAATAAGCTGTCTGCACAATGGACTGACTGACTGAGTTTAGTTTTACGCCGCTTTTAGCAATATTCCAGCAATATCACGGCGGGGGACACCAGAAATGGGCTTAACATATTGTGCCCATGTGGGGAATCGAACCCGGGTCTTCGGCGTGACGAGCCAACGCTTTAACCACTAGGCTACCCCACCGCCCCTCAGCACAATGGAAGTGATCTTCACTGGACAATGAACAGACACAAACCTATGAATAAGAGTCGAGGTTCAAGGGCTCAACATGTCAAAAACCAGATACCTTGGTCAAGTATAAGATTCCCAGCATGTTGCTTATTTTGTTTCCTACTGAGTCTTGCCTTACTCTAGGCTAGTGATGTATAAAGTATTCTCAGGTGTCTAAATGACAACCCAAACCTTTTATCATCGACTACTTGCAATAGTTGGTATCCTTATGGATAAATATATCACAGAAGTCACAGAAGTGTTTATCTGATATTGCAACCTTCTAGGAAAATCACTCACATTAGAAATCTCATCCTCGTACAATCTGACGTAATGTTGATCTAGATGTTGGAACTATAAAAAGGTTTTTAGGAACTATAAAAATAACACAATACAGACCTTCCATCCTAGCTTTGTTCTAGTATTGCACTTCGAACAGACAAGTCAAGCATCTCTTTTGTCGTCTGTATCGAATACGACAGATAGCACCAAAGCAGCATTGAATGACTCTACAGTTAAGTGTTTAGATGTGTCCAGTTCCTTACATCACGTTGTTTCATCGAACGAACTTACAAATATGACGGTACATTGACTTAATACCACTCAAAATCAATTAAGGATTGACTGTGTATTTCTTTCGTTGCATTGAGGTATGAAACTAAAAACCAATGTGCAAACTGTATGAATCCGCGTTGTTTGTTTATGTTAACCACAATGTATCACTTCAATGTTTATCCAAAGTTCATTAAGGTACCCGAGTGCAAGGGAATTCCCTCGCAGTGTAAAGGTATTCCCCGACATTCATCAGGTCCGAAAGTAGTCCGGTTCGGTGGGCGTGGCTTATTTTTTTAGATTCTATGGGAAATGAAATCAAAAGAAATGTTCCCAGTTAACCAATCAGATTGCCATAATTTTAATGAACACAATAAAAATTTATTATAAGGAAATATAAATCGAAATTTTAAGAAATGTTTAAATCCTGACCATACAGGAAGCATAATTCTTTCATCCCTCGTTTGATCTGGAGTTTAATGATGGACATACGTTTCCTTTTTTTCTACCATTTTTCATCGACAAATTGCACTGGACTAAATGCAGTACCCATATGGAATTCATTTATACAGAACATAATGCTGATTTCATCATATGTTTTTGCTCTTTAAGCTAAATATCCAAAGTGGAGTAATTATTTATAATTCTTCTGCTGGAGTATATCATCGGAGTATCCTTGGTGCTGCAAGTCGGAAATCTACTTGTTTTTAGCATTGTCTATATGATACTCTGTGGTGGGTGGGGAGCTTGGATGACGAACCAATATAACAACAACCATGGATTATCAAACTCCTAACAAACAAAAACAAACGTCCACTTGAAAACGATGATCAGCAACGACCCTCCATATCTATTGATTATTGGCCATGATTTTTGGCTATCGAGACTCTCGACAAGACTCCATTAAAACTAAACCCTTTTGCAATTTCTAAAGGTGTCTTTGGAATAGCAGGAGAAGTTAAAACATCAAACGCTTGCGTACAGGATCGCTGTTAATCGAATGTAACAGAAAACAACAAGCGACCAACCTGCTTTCAATTGATGCGTTCATTGGAGTCACGGTTCTGGTGTCAGCTCACAGAACGTTAAACACCAGCAAAGGTATTGTTAGAGATCGAGATCATCTATTTGCAGACATGACTGAGCTCGATATTGTATCCGAAATGAAAGACCAAGGAGTTTCATTCGTCAAAAGGTTTACAACCAGGAAAAATAATGAGATTGTTTAAACAAACACCTACCTTTTTTCATTTTCTGCACCAATTCCTCCAAAGTCAGTCAAGGCAGGTTATTGCAATCTGAACGTTGATTTATTCATTCCAAACCCTCTGCGCTGCTTCAAGTGTCAGAAATACGGACAGGGTGTTAATACTTGCACATTGTCTGTTACATGTGCTCACTGTGCTGAGAATACACATGTAACAGAAGACTGGATAGTATTTATAAAAAATGTGCAAACTGTTCGGGAACTCATTCGTCTTTTTCTAAAGAATGTCCCATTTGGAAAAAGCAAATGGAAATTAACAGAGTCAAATTTTCCAGAAACGTGTTTTGCAGAAGCAAAAATAATTGTACAGTCCACTGAACTCACTGAGACTTACACCTCCATCACTAAAACTCCCGAAACGTCCTCAAAAGGAACTACTTCACCAGTAATCATTTCATGAAGCTCATTTCAGACTGACTTGACATGGGTTTATACAGAACATCCTAAACCTATCTTTCCTGAACAGTCCACTCAGACAACACCACTTCTACGCAGCAAAACGTATCTCCTACCCCTTCTCAGTCTCGATCTCAGTGTGAAAAGAAGAATGAAAAACAAATAGTAAAATCGAAAACCAAAACAAGAACAGAACCTTCGAAACCAACTCGAGCTCCTAAAGGGTCAGATGATAAGATAAAATTGTTTAATAGGTTTGGATCAATGGATGAGATGGAAGTGTCTGACATCATCCATTCCAGGGCACATAGCTTGTCGCCCTCCAAAAACGTGCGGGGTAGATCCCCAATCAACCCACCCAAAAAATGATTTCCAAAAATAAAGTACAGTGGAATTGTAGAGAATTAAGGACTAATTTTAATGAGTTACATCTATTAGTCCAAGATCTTGCACCATCAGCATTCTGTCTGCAGGAAACATATCTGAAGCTGACAGATACTTTTAATCTACGTCAGTTTGATGCATATCATTATTTCTCACCTCCGGGTGACAGGACCACTGGGCCATGACGTTATCCATAGTCCTGTTACACTCACAACTAGTCTCCAAGCTGTTGCTGTGAGACTAACTCTTCACGTTAACTTTACACTATGCTCTCTATATATCCCGCCTTCTTCAACACTCAAGCAGTCTGATCTTCAAGCTCTCTATGACCAACTTCCTAAACCTTGTATTATAATGGGTGATCTTAATGGAGATAACCCGATCTGGGGTGGTACAAGCACTAACTCTAAAGGTAAAATACTGGAAGATTTTATATCCAATAATGACTTGTGTATAGACAATGACGATTCAAGCACTTATCTGCATCCAGCAACCGGCACCTACTCTTCTCTAGATTTGTCTCTTGCAGAGTCTAACCTCCTCAATGAATTTGACTGGTCAGTCCACAATGACCTCTGTGGAAGTGACCACTTTCCAACTATCCTATCAGAAATTTATCCATCTCAACGAGTTGGCTGTTGGGGTGATTCTATATCTTATACAAGATGGAAATTTTCCAAGGCAGACTGGTCCTTATTTCAAACTTTATGTAAATCGAAACTAAGAATATTTCAGTGATATAACTGATCCTATTGAGGTTTATTTTGACGTTTTAAATGAAATAGCTGATGAGTGTATACCAAAGTCCTCTACAACTCCACATGTACGGAAACCATGGTTTAATACAGATTGTAGGCAAGCCAGAAAAGCAAGGAAAAAGGCAGAGAACTATTTCCGCCATCACCCAACTGTCCATAACTTAAATATATTTAGAATACTCAATGCGAAGGCACGTCGTACCTTCAAACAAAACAAACGGCAATCTGGGAGGAAGTATGTCTCCAAAATTAATTCACGTACGCCAATGTCCAGAGTATGGAACATGGTTCAAAGAATTAAAGGCAAAGGTTCAAAATCTGCTGTTCACCATCTTAAAGATGGCGATAATTTAAAACTGACAAATCTACAATTGCAGATAAAATTGGCGAAACACTTGCCAAAAATTCGTCATCGGCAAATTATGTCCCTGAGTTTCAGAGATATCAGAAACAACAGGAAAGGACAAAAGTTAATTTTGAATCAAATAATGGTGAAGACTATAATGAACTGTTTTCATTACATGAGCTATATACAGCTCTTGAGCAAGCTCATGACACTGCAGCGGGTGATGACAATATTCATTAACAGCTACTGAAACACTTGCCTGAACCATGTCTGGTCACACTTTTAGATATCTTTGACAAAATATGGACGTCTGGAAATTTTCCTCCCTCGTGGCGTAATGCTATTGTAGTCCCAATACCAAAACCTGGCAAGGATCGTACAGATCCGTCGAATTACAGACCAATATCTCTAACTAGCTGTGTCTGTAAAACCATGGAACGGATGGTGAATAATATATTAACTTGGTATCTTGAAACCAATAACCTTATAATAAATATTCAATGTGGTTTCAGGAAAAATCGTTATACCATTGATCATTTGGTACGCTTAGAATCCTTTGTTAAGAATGCTATAGTAAATAAACAACATGCTGTATCAATTTTCTTTGATCTTGAGAAAGCTTATGACCTGGAAGCATGGCATTTTGAAGGATTTACATGATTTTGGTTTGAGAGGCCGTTTACCTCTTTTTATATCACAGTTTTTAAAAGACAGGCAGTTTCAAGTCCGAGTGGGTTCAACCCTGTCTGATCATTACAAGCAGGATCAGGGTGTCCCGCAAGGCAGTATTTTCTCTGTCACTCTATTTAGTATCAAGATCAACAGTTTATCCAAGGTTTTAAACGATTCAATCGATGGATCACTTTTTGTGGATGATTTTAATATTTCTTGTCGTAGTAAATATATGCATACTATTGAACAGCAATTGCAGTTGTGTTTAAATAAAATAAATAAATGGTGTCTTTAAAACGTCTTTAAATTTTCCAAGTTTAAAACTAATTGTCTACACTTTTGTAGAAAATACAAGCCGCATAAAGACCCGGAACTATATTTAAATGGCACTCCAATCAAAGTTGTCAAGGAGGCCAAGTTCTTGGGTCTAATTTTCGACTCTCATTTAACTTTTTTGCCGCATATTAAGTCCCTTAAAGCTAAATGCCTGAGGGCCCTCTATTTGTTGAAAGTTGTTTCCAACTCAAAGTGGGGGGGGATCAAGCTACCCTCCTCCACCTATATCGATCATTGGTCCGCTCGAAACATGATTATGGCTCCATCGTATATGGTGGAGCCTGCAAAAGCAACCTAAAACTACTTGATTCTGTCCACCACCAAGGCCTAAGACTTTGTCTTGGCTCGTTTAGAACATCTCCTATTGATAGTCTCTATGTTGAGTCTGATGAGCCATCCCTTAACCAACGTCATATCAAATTATCTTTACAGTATATAACAAAACTCTATTCTAACGAGTCTAATCTTGCCTTTAACTGTGTTTTCAATCCTCCTTATGAGGATTTATACAACAAAAAGCCTTCTCTTGTTCCGCCTCTTTGGCTAAGAATTAAACCATTCATTTCTGCTGCTGGCATTGAGCTGGAAAATATATCTCCTTCCCGTCTTCTTCCTTCTCCTCCTTGGCAAATGGTGAGGCCGGAAGTTGACCTAACTCTGACAAAGTTTAAGAAATCTGAAACTAATGAATTACAATATAAACAAGAATATAATCAATTAAATAGTAAATATAATACATACAAGTCCTTATTTACAGATGGGTCAAAGGATGGTGGCGCGGTGGCATGGGCCACTGTCATTGGATCCCGAACAATATCTTCTCGACTACCAAATAACAGCTCTATTTTCACAGCAGAAGCTAACGCCATATTAACAGCTTTTAAATATATTAATAAACACCGTAAATATAAACAAAACATAATCTTTTCCGATTCCCTTTCGTGTCTTCAGGCTATTAACAGTCTTTCTTGTAAACATCCACTTTCATAAGAAATTATTGAATTGTACAATGAGCTTGCTACTGACCAATGCGACATCGTCTTTTGTTGGTTACCCAGCCACGTTGGCATTTCTGGGAATACAATGGCTGATCTTGCTGCAAAGGCAGCACTCAATACATCTGTGACACCACTTCTTATTCCATACTCTGATTACAAATCTAGCATTAGAACCTACATCCGTGAACTGATGCAATAGAAGTGGGACACCAAAGTAGGTATTAACAAATTACATTAAATAAAACACTATATCGGTTACACTTACTTGGGTTGTCAGTCCAGATTTGAAGAGGTCATCATACGACGATGTCGTATTGGCCACACAATATATACTAATGCATACCTATTGAAAGGTGAGGATCCTCCGTTTTGTATCCTTTGTGATGAGAGAACCACGGTGAAGCATGTCCTGCTTGACTGTGTTGAATTCTTCATCATAAGGGATAAATATTTCAGTATCAAAACAGTAAAGGACCTTTTTCATAATGTTAATTATCATTTAATCATTGGTTTTTTAAAAGAGATAGATTTGTTAAATGAATTTTGATATATGTTTTGTGAATAGAGAAAGTTTTATCATTGGTAGTTCAGATTATCAACATAGATTGTTTGTGGCTGTATCCTCAAAGGGGGTTGAAGTAGCGTAAAATTATTGTCCTCCTGAGAGGGTACGTAAGTCCCCAAAACGTTCAAAGTCAATTTTGCTCAACCATAATTTTTAATCGTAGTGTGTTTGTTATTTTAAATTTCGGCTAAATCTTCCTGCAATCGCCAGCGGCTGAAGGGATGGTGTAAATCCAACTAATGTCCACGCAGGTAGCAAAGGCACTGTAAGTCCCCATGGACCCTAGTATGGTGATCTACCTTCAGTTGTTGGCGATCTATAGCCTATTTTAATATTGTGTTGTCCTCTAGTTTTACATTTATATCTGTGATATTCTAGTTGTTTTACTGTCCTTCGTTGACAGGATTTTATACTCTATCTTTAATTATTGTTATTATATATGTTGTTTTTGTCACGATATGGCTGAAAGTGACGTTAAATTTTAACTCACTCACTCACTCACTCACTCATATCAGCAGTGCAGGTAAAGAAGATTGTTTTGTTCACAAATTGTCTGTTGATGCAAAGTATAAATAGGATATAGGTAGTGCTTTAAAGGTTTATTGAAAACAAATTCAACGTCAATGCCTTTCCAGCATTTTGTGGATTGCTTTCCAAGAAGATCATCGTCCCTGAAAAGAGAAGTATAATCAGGACTTTCCTGAACGAATTGCTTTGTGTCAAGGGCCATGTGCTTGTTGTAAAACATGTCTAATTAATCAACGGTGCAAAGTGTGTTGAAGGCACATGCGTAAATGCTTCGAGCTAGTCGAGGTTTGATACAAACGCTCGCAAGATTAAATTATCCTCTATCCTGATTAATGTCACGGACATAGGATCCCATCCACAAATTGTTCGTAGCACTACATCATTCGTAATCCTGTGATAAATTGCATAGTTACGTAAGATCGGAAAAGTACGTACAAATATATATTAGCAAGATTAAAATATACTCTATCCTCATTGAAGTTACGGACCCGATCCACAAGCGTTCGTAGCACTACGTCATTCATAATCCTGTGGTAAACTTCATAGTTACGATAACTCGTAACGCTACGTACAATATATACGAGTACTAGGAAGCTCAAAATATCCTCTATCCTCATTAAACTACGGACATAGGACCCCATCCACAAAGCGTTCGTAGCACTACGTCTTTCGTAACCCTGGGGTAAATTGTATAGTTACGACAGCTCGTAACGCTACGCACGCTTTGTACGCCGGGACCATGGATGTAATACACAAGGACAACTTATGTCTCCTTTCATATTAAAAAGGTACATTGATTGAATGATTGTTGTTTAACGCCGGAATGTTTCAGCCATATGTCGGCGGTCTGTAAATAATCAAGTCTGGACCAGACAATCCTGTGATCAACAGCATAAGCATCATCAATTGTGCTACGATGAGCCTGAGTACCCGATCCCTTTAGCCGCCTCTTACGACAAGCATGGATTGCTCAAGATCAATTCTATTCCGGATCTTCACGGGTTAAAAAGTTACAAACTTACCGTTTCAAGCCAGGCTGCAATAAAGAAGTTTGTTATATTAATGCATACAGTGTCAGAATTTGTTTCGTATGTTATATATGCAATTATATAGCATAATCAGTCAAATCAACATTACATGGGAGCCCATTCATTTTCCAAGTTTCACATTTTTTCTCTCTTTACACCAATCGGTCTTCACTTTCTGAAGAGTGAGTGAATATTACGCCGCTTTTAGCAATATCCCAGCAATACCACGGCGGGGGACACCAGAAATGGGCATCACACACTGTACCCTTGAAGGGAATCGAACCCAGGTCTTCGGCGCGGCGAGCGAACGCTTTAACCACTAGGCTACCCACTGCCCCGTTTCTGAAGATAGTTTGGAATGGTTATTCGCTTGCTGCAACGTTCTGTATTGAACAATTTAACCAGCTAGATAAGTGGTGAATCAACCAAGAAATAGATGTTTCTGTCACTGAATAAAGTATATGTTTGATGTTACTACTCGTCACGATTGCTACTTATATTCCTAAGTATAAGTAAACATGAATCATTTTAATTTGTATTGAAAACGTCCT
Organism: Haliotis rubra; assembly: GCF_003918875.1. Classification (NCBI taxonomy): domain Eukaryota; kingdom Metazoa; phylum Mollusca; class Gastropoda; order Lepetellida; family Haliotidae; genus Haliotis; species Haliotis rubra. The sequence goes on along the minus strand of NW_025765513.1, from coordinate 98,185 downwards.
CAGACTGATCAGTTATCTGTTGATCAGTTTACGGTGGATGTTTTAATTGCTAAAGTAACACTTGGGTGGCATGTGACAGTCCCTGCCATGATGTAACGTACCAGGCTGGTTCGAATTCAAGGCTCGGAGAACCAGTGGGAACAGATCCTGTGTACGGCAACGTTCCCACACTATCACAGGTGGTGGAGTTGAAGATGTCGAGATTTCTGGAAAAGAACAGAACATGTTGTTGTCTGGACAACTGCTTTCCTGGGCAGTAGAAATATACAATAGCTCAAACTATTTCCCTAAGTCTGAGTAAAACGACTAAGTTTTTGATAAGTAAAGTATCGCCAATATTATTTTATCTTGAAAATAGAATAGTATCAGGAAATATACAATACAGCACAAATCTCTCCTGTTTCCAATGTTGCATCTGTCACGTGGTGTTAAGATATACGTGATATGGTTCGCTACGGTCAACGTCATGTCAGTTTTATTAATAATGAGAATATAACGCGTCTTTTCCAGGCTAGATATCCTGCTCAAAGCGCACAATCTGATCATTATGATCCCGGATAACCCAAGCTGCCTGTTAGGCGTTATAAGGTTAGTCTCACGACTTATCCCACCGGGTACCCATTTTCTGCGGTGTGAACAGAGGCAATTTTGAACAAACCCATTTCGCTAAGGTGAGACCACATGTATCACATATGCTTCTTTGTGGGGCAGGACTGAAGTCCTAGAAACTCCCAGAAGTCAAGCTGCCAAACACGTTCACCCACCCAAGACCTCTCGGCGCCCAAAGTTGCTTAAAAACTTCAGCTGATTGTGACCTGAGCGCTATACACAAGACCACACGCTGTACGTCAGCGTGATATGTCAGCATGTCAGCTTGTTGAGGGAGGTAAAGCCGGACGTCACACAACAAGTGCACGTCTACCCCTCTGGTGAAACCTTCTATGATGCTGAAAGCCTCGGAATGTTATCAGGGTAAACCCAGGAGTCGATCCAACATGACTCAAGCACGTTCAGTTGGTACAATTCTACGCATTGAATGGCGGCGCACCTCTATTCGCGAACCTTACGTATAGAATTTCGGTACACGTCTATTACGTCCATACGGCGAAACTCTACGTATACGATATCGGCGCATCTCTACGCATTAAATGGCGACGCATGTCCACTAGGCGCAACTCGAAGTATAGAATAGCGGTGCACGTCTATTCGGTGCAACTCCACAGATTGAATGACGTTTCCTTTGATTTCTTTCCGAGGCTTCCCGAGGCCCCCTCTGATAGAAGCCAGGGGGGCGTTGTTTAGCCGATACGCTGTGCAGCGCTGCGCTTCTATTGGCTGAACAACGCCTCGCTGCATGCATCGCAGCGCTTCGGCGTGCAGCGACTGAGAGAGGTGCTTCCTGCGTAAGCGAGCGACATTCAAAATGGCGTCACGGCATGTCATTCTGCAAGGTAGCAGAGAAAACTTGTCCCTATTGGTCACAGAAGAGCAGACAAAACGCCTAAAAGCTGTCCAGATGTAGTGTAGAGTGTCTTCTCATGAGTTGTTGCGCACACAATTCAAAATCATTGCATGGAATATCTTCTGCAGCTTCGTGTGGCTAGTATCGGTGATGTGTTTATATTGGACGACGTCATATTGAATGAAGCGCTCACACAGCAGTCCGTTGCCCGGGAAAGCAGGCAGCGTAGCGCAGCGAAGCTTGCAAACTTTTGCTGAACAACGCGCCCCTGATGTACCAGGACGTTGAATAAACTAAGTTGACGTTCCAGGTTAACGATGTCTCTAACAAGTCAAATATACGATAATTGAATCTATAACCAAAATGATGACCGCCTGGTGTTCAGTGATTGAAAGGAATTCATAAACAAGTGATTGTGACGTATACGGAAGTATATGGCGGAGTAGCTCGTGGTTTACAAGGCATTAAATTACATTTGTGACGTCATTCCATTGTCTGTTCACTCCATTACTTTTCAGGAATGGAGCGATGTGTACCAGTTTCAAAATAAAACCTTCATTTTGTCATTTAATTTTGATAACAGCAATATTCCCAATACTTCGAATGTAATTTAAGTAGGGTAATATCCTCGTAACTCTCCATTCCTTAAAAATAATGTGCCTCGGCCCCTCCGGGGCCTCGGCTCCATTATTTTTAAGGAATGGAGATTACTCGGACATTACCCTCTACGTCATGTATACTCTGTAATTCCTGAAAGTGAACCACCTTGAGTGCAAACGACCATTTAAACACTTACGCATCATTTGGGTAGACAGCGTAAATAAGCGACGTACAAGAGTTGATCCTTACGTCCCCACATGCATTGGCTTTACAGCTGAGCAGCTTGGAGCATCCGGTAGCAGCGTTGTGGATCCACAGACCTCCAGCGTTATCGCAAAATACTAGCCTGTCTTTGGTGAAAAGAAGGTCCAGGTTAGAGTTTGTAGATTCCAAATATATCATCATATCAAAAGGTGTGAAGGCGGCTTACATGCTAACAAGAACGTTTATTACCGGAACAATGATGAATGATACAGGTTATTTCCTAAATTGTTGTCTGATGGCTGGAGGTAAAATATTCAGTTTATCTAAAGACGAATATAAAGCAGTTTACAGCTTAAATAATAAAAAAAATAAGGTATTATTTTCAGAAAAGCTAATTTTCATTCAGGTGACGTAAACGTGATAGTATAAAAGATAATCCGGAGCAGTATTAATTGTCTCCAACTTTTAGTATGTCATTGCCATGGTTACAATGAAGTTGTTTCCTGTACGTCGGCCACATGATCCTTGATTAGTCTTCAACACAAACATACGTTTGGCACTATCAAAATATGTGAATGATATGTTATTAAGTTTAAAGTGCTTGACAGACATTTGGAAGTTGAAGAACATGGACATGGATCTTGTATACAACTTCCTTACTTCAGATAATCATGTAATCCCTTCTTGGTTGAATCCTGAGTTAGCGTCAGAGTAAATATACACACGTTCATGTCAACACAAGTAGGATTAATGTACAAAGATATGATGAGGTAGGCAGAAAGATTATAAGAAGGGGACGCCGGTTACGTACACTGACGATGAAGTGATTAGATTTGGCGAAAATACAACTAACTGACTTTATTAGATGAGGTCTATTAGCCACAATCGTATCACCAACCATCAGTGAGTGAGTTTAGTACCACGCCTCTTGTAGCAATATTCCAGCAATATCACGGCGGGGGACACCAGAAATGGGCTTAACACATTGTACCCATGTGAGGAATCGAGCCCGGTTCTTTGGCGTGACGAACGAACGCTTTACCCACCAGCTATAGGCTCACACACCCCACCCCCCACCCCCCCCCCTCTATGGTGACTGAGGGGCGGTGGCATAGCCTAGTGGTTAAGGCGTTCAGCTGGGTTAGAGTCCCCACATGAGTACTCACTCACTCACTCAGTCACCATAGGACACCTTGGTTGTCTTGTTGTTTATGTAACAACTTTGTTTTGTTCGTTTGACGGCAATATACCAGCTATGTGCCTGTAAATAATCTATAAATCTTGAATCACCCACTCACTGCAAATAATCGAGACTGTACCAAACAATCCAGTGACTGACGTCATGAGCATCCATCTACGCAAAATTGTCCCCTAAATCGCCTCTTCCGGCAAGCATGGTTTGCTGAGAAGATAACTTCTGACCCGGATGTTCATGGATGTATCTTTTGTATGATCCTTTCATCAATATATTGTAAAATTACACCATGCGCTGCTGTGAGAGGTCTTACTGAAATGATGATGATGATGATGATGATAAAGTCCAGCCGAATGACAACACGTGATGTACGCAGTGACTTCTCTGCTGTTTCTAACATAGGCTTCGTCGTTATATTATTACCTTTCTGTGCATATGTACTTACCATCGTCAATGACATCGAACGAACTAATGTCTACTGGAAACTTGAATTTGTTTTGTAAATCTCCACCTGTCTTGTTGATGCATTCGATTCTGTTGCAGTTGACGTAATACAATCGCCTGCAACGAAATTGGAAGGCAATGTTTATGTACATTCTCTCTTCAGTTTAAAATTTAAAATAAACCAAAATGTTTTTGCGCTACAGTCCAAAATGTATCTATGATAAGTGTTTTTCTACAAAATAAATCAGCAATGTGCTTTTTGACTGTCACTTTCAGTCTGTGTTCAAGATATGAGTCCTCAAATTCTGAATCTTGAAGTGTCGTGAATAGTATACAACATGGACATGGATATTTTCTTTAAATTTGTTTATCATCGTGTCTTTTATAATCATTTAGGAATGTTTGTTTATGGCCTTGTAAAATACAGAGTAAAACAGTGATGCGATAAGTGTGTATGATATATACAACATCACTATAAGCTAGAATAAAGAGAGCGGTGGTAGCCTAGTGGTTAAAGCGTTCGCTCGTCACGCATGGGTACAATGTGCGGAGCCCATTTGTGGTGTCCCCCGCCGTGATATTGCTGGAGTATTGCTAAAAGTGGCGTAAAACTCAACCCACTCACTCACTAGAATAAAGATATGCAACAACATACACAGAACATTATTGCCGTTTCTTTTTCAAATGAGCATTACTATTGTGTAAATTATTGATACAAGACTGTGAAGCCAGCCTATTATAATAAAGCACATGCAAATATGTATTTTGTTTGTGTATTTTTATGGATGATTGTTTTTTTTATTCAAACTGAACATGAATACTGTGTGAAATTCAAACACAAAATTGTGAAGCTAGCCTATTAAAATTGAAATACGTAACATGTTCTAATAAATAGAAGATTGTTTTTTCTGTGAGCACACATATTGTGTAAAATACAGAATTATGATCGTGAAACCAACCCGTTATAAGTTCTGATTGTGCCAGGCTTGCAGGAGACTGTAGCAACTTCGGAGACGCTGAAATCATTTTGGTTAATGGACAGGATTTTGTCAACTCCACTTCCGGGATAATCAATGGCGACGAATAATGTATCAACACAATATGTAATGCCAGTCCCTTGTCCTTGGGGTGAGGTTAGATCTAGATGGTACGTAAAAACACAGAGAGAAAACGAAATCATTTAATTTTTGTTTGTTGTTTAACGCTCTCAACAATATTCCAGCTCAAGGCTGCGGTCTGTACGAAAATAGAAAGGTAAATGGGTAAATTCTATATTCTGCTGTGTGGCAAGAACTACAGCAACACAGACATACTCGAGTTGAATATTTTCAACACATGATCAAGTGCAACTCGTTGTTCGTAAACCATGGGATTTAAAGATCTTGGATTGTTCAGAAAGGTTTTTTCAGTTCGTAATGTTTTGGATAGTTGATGATTATATATGGGTGTGTACAACGTTGGAAACCCGTGAACATCCGGGTTAGAATTGGTCTTCAGCAACCCATGCTTGTTGTAAGAGGCTCCCAACGGGATCGGGTGGTAATCGTATCCCAATTTCGTAGATCGATGATCATGGTGTTGATCACTGGATCAACTGGCCCAGACTACATTATTTACAGACCGCCGCCATATAGGAGAAATATTGCAAGCAAACAAACAAACTACGTTGGGAAGAAATTTCAACAATTAAACTTTCGACCATTTATCCTATTACGTTTCATGTTCGAAAGTTGTCTGATCACGGTTTCAACCTTCAAAGGCACAGTAAAACTTCATTCACAACGTTTAATGATAGACCTGGGGAGGGCGTAATACATCAGTGACTGACATCACGCCTGATGCAATTCCCTTTTCAGCTTGTATCATATGTTCCCGTGAATTTCGTTTCATGTGAACAGTTGACTTGACTTTGCATGTGTTTGTGACGGATGCCAGTAGCGAGGCAGGATACGTTCACCTCTTTGAGAACAGTGGATCCGTCACTACATGACACTGATTCATAATTGTAAACCAAAAGTCACTGTGTTCTTTAATCTGATTGGTTGAAAAACGTGATCAAATGGTATTTGATTCCCGGAAATTCTTTGCGTATTAATACATACAAACATCGCTCACACCATTGTATTGTTACGTCGTCAGCTGTGATGACGTCATTAAAATCATATTGTGACGTAGAGTCCGAATGACGTCACAAATGAGCAGTTCCAGATGCTACCATTGGAGACAGCCGAAACGGCCGGCTGATGACATTTCACTGCTGTACTCGTACTCGATGTCAATGAGTGCAGACACAAAAACGTGTGTGGACCTTTTGGTTTACTTTTGTGTTTACAATGTCGATAAACATCATGTGTTGGCCAATTTCCGGGTGTTATTGAGTATTTGAGGCACGGGAATATTTCATTTGAAACCTCCGGCTGACGCCGTCGGTTCCAAATGAATTCCCGTGCTTCAAATACTCAATAACACCCGGAAATTGGCCAACACATGATGTTTATCTCCTACACACATACTATTAATATAAGAATCGCAAAAGCAGAGATTTCGTGTGGCACTGAACCGTTTCGTCGCTATTGAAAAAGGCAAGTATATGATGTCACGTTGATATGTTACATCATAAAACCCTTTATGCATTTTTACTTTTTATGTTCTTTTATGTGTTCTACAGTCACGGGGTTCTTCTTAAGAACATAATGACGCACCTGTTTCATTAGCCAGTGTAGTTTGAGTAAGACTTGGGTTGTCCAGACATATTACCACGAAGGGGTCTATACTGATGAAGTACACGGAGAAGGACTCATCACTCTGTCTCTCCCCAACTGTGATAGCGCTGATATTTGAGTTAGCATCGATGCTTTGCAGAATCGTTCCAACTGGGTCAACAACAGCAATGTCGGACGACTCATCACTAGCAACAAGCGCTGCACATCCCTCAACTGAAAAACATCATAGTAAAACATGATAGGTGTTACGGTTAATAATTTGCCGTGACAAAAGGTTTTAAAAGTCCCCTTTGAACCAGCAAAATAGAACACAGACAAGTCTAAAATATTCAATAATATATTGAACAAACAATGAGCAAGCTACAATGAATCACAATACAGATTTCTCGTAAAATGCAATTGAGTCACAAATCTAAAGTATTGGGTCACAAACATAAGATATCAACTCACCAGAGTCTTGACATTTACAGTTAGAGCAGATATACTGAATGAAGGTAGTTTACAATGAGAGCATTCAGGCATGCAGTGTCAGTCTTGAATGTAGGTCAGACGATGGCGATGACAGACATATGTACACAACTCCAGTGATATGAAAAGTCCGTGTAATTCCGTGTCGCACAACACAACAACCAGCCTCTATATAGCTCTCACACAGATTCTAGAGAATTCCCGTAAAGCCAGGCGGCATCATTATCCTCTCAGAACATTCACGAAAGGCATCGTAAACACGAGACGTGACAAGACCCGGAAGTCAAAGCAAATAGTTATACAAAAGATTGCCCCTAGGGAGGCAACTCTGAAGCGCTATCAAAGGCGTACCCCTACAAATTTGGGGCTACCTTATTGCGACGAACATGCCATTGAACATACATGATGCGAGATGTGACCCACAACCCACACTCAAAACTTTAAACATTATGACCCATAATAATTATCACTCAATCAATGATATCACAAATTACAAAAACACACTCTCGTAACATAGGGCATATTCTGTTAGAACAATATATTGCGGATATAGTTGTAGGATTACTGTTTCCAATTGCACACTGAACAAGAGGTTTATGTGGTGTTTCTAACATTTATTATTTTTCTCATTACACACCGTTTTTAACATTTTTAGCAGGAATATACACTTAGCTGACAGAAAATAATTGGGTATTTTTTTTATGGCTGAAAGTTAGGCTTTTCACATTTTAAAAGTTTAATGTGTCATTAGGGATCCAAACAAAGGCGGTTCCTGCTCAGTGCATGTAAAATAGAAACAGACATGATACCGAAAAATGGCTCTGGCGTCGCATATCTCAATTAATGTGCGTTGAGTGAGTGAGTTGGTGGAAGGGAAGACACACGCACGCGCACGCACACGCACACGCACACACACACACACACGCACGCATTCACTCATAAGTAAATTCAACTCATTGTGCTATTAGACTTTTTTGAGACTATTTTGAAAGTCAGATTTGTTGGTTTCTATACTTACGTGCAGGACACTCAGTAGGTTTGATCGCATTCAGATCTGCAAGTTGCGCTAAAAGCGCAGTTAACATACTGTTTGCTTCTTGTAGTTGGTTTTCGAAGCAAGTCGTTTCTGAGGCATCTAGCAACAGATAAATACAAATTGTTACCTGTTGTTTACCTGTGTGTGCAGTTTCACATCACTTGAGTTTATATGGAATGGTCTTACTACACAGTTAATATCAGCCTACATGTTATACGAATCCAAATGTTTCCCGAAGACTTCCATAGCAACATTATACTAGTATATTCTTAAAAATTAGCCAGGCCCATACTAGCCATAACATATACATATATGCAGAGTATGGCCAGCTTAGTTCATTCCTTTTCCAAGCGCAGGAACACACCAGTCCCAGTTCCGCACCTAAGGTCACCTACTTGAAAACATCTACACATTCAGCATAAGTTTTCGTGCTCTAAATATTGAAAAATATGGTCAGTTTTTATTACTGGATGGATGTAGATTTAAAAACACAAACATCTAACACAAATTCAGCCAATCACAGCTGTCAGAATATTCCGTTTGTACTGAAAGCCCCAAACAATACTAGTGTACAGTACACAACCCTGTGCACTTACAAAACCCACGAATCCGTTGGTAAATGACCAGATGATGCCCACATGAATACGTGTAAACACCTAGTTGCGGCTACAGCAACGTGCAGTAAACTTGGACAAAGCAATCGGACCATGTGTCCCAGCTGTGAACGAGTACCTCGTAAGGGTGGGAAAGCCACATTAACTCGGCTGCAAGAGTTGTAAACTGCCATGAGAGTTGAGATTGATAATACGATGTGCCCCTTGAGATTGACATCCAATGACGAGGGAAAAAACCCAAAGCGCCTTTGAGCAGCTGAGCTGTATATAGCCACTATACAAATATTAGCAAAATAAAAGAACGAAAAGTGCTTGGTAAACTACGGATGGGCCGGGTACTTTGGTTGTACCTTGACGATCGAGGGTCACAACTGCAGCACATGCCGGTCACATGGCACATCTGCGTGACCGACAGCGACGAGCAACACATGGAGCTGCAACCTTGCAAGGTACACGTCAGCCCACGGAAACACCAAGGCACACGGAAATCAGAGTGGTGTAAATGTTATTATATTCAAAATGAACAAGTTTCTCTTGGCCATTTGGTCAGCTCCATGTTTCACCAAACCTGGACATAGGTTAACCGACAGGCACCAAAACAGGGCAGGTGTAACAAAATTATTGACAATGACAGTGTCGGGTGTGAACACCATTCTTGTTGCAGGTGAGGGAGCGGCGCCACATTGAAATCTATGGTGTTTCAAATGTCAAACATCCCTGTTGAGCTAGCGCTGGTTCTGATCCTGGCGTAGGCGTCAGACCATGTCATCCCTGACATATGGTAGATGTCTCGAGGAACACCTAGCTAATGCCCCCAAAGTCTTTTACAACAGGTGTGAGATGTGTTTGGGCGTTACGTCCCTGTATTTGTTCAAAGGGAAGAACATGATCTCGAACGAGGCTTCCGACATTCAAGATACCGTTAGCAATGATGAATTGTGTTCTTCCATACCATACAATTACACATTTACCCCAAAACTGACGTAGAAGAGCGCATACCGTTATCCAGTTTGCCATAACAACATCAGCATAACCATAGTCATGAGTGAGGGAGTGAGTTTAGTTTTATGCTGCACTCAGAAATATGATCAACAGCATGAACATCGATCTACGCAATTGGGATACGATGACATGCGTCAAATAAGCCAGCCAGCGACAAGCATGGGTTGCTGAAGACCGATTCTAACCCGGATCTTCAGTATCTTAGAAAACATTTTCATTCCGTGAAGTTTAAGAGTAGTGTTTTATGAACACTCACTAGGTGAACGATCTTTGTGCCCTTCGAACACGCTATCACGCTCCGAACGAACATGTAAACTGTTCGTCGCACTTTGACAGGCGTGACAAATGTAAATCACGACCTTAAAGTCAAGTACACTTACATAACCAAAATATTTGATTCATCAATACGTATTTGTAGCTTCCTTTTAATAGCATGGTTTCATGGTAAATGGCAGTACTCTTTAATGTTGTGTTGGTAAACATACTTATTTTTCCAGCAAAATAACGTAGACTTATAGGAAAGGTTTGGAAGCAGAGATTTTATTAATGTATATGTGAGTACAACACAGCATTCGGACAACGAAAGTGGCCACTTAACAGTGAGTGAGTGGGTTTAGTTTAACGCCGCTTTTCGCAATATTCCAGCAATATTACGACAGGGGACACCAGAAGTGGGCTTCACACATTGTACTCATGTAGGAAATCGAACCTGCTTTAGAGAAATAGAATTGACGTCTTAAGTTGGTGAGCATTGCAAAATCATTCTGCACTACCACATTTTGTTCCAATTTGAAAAATCAACAGCAATCTGTACAATCCTTCTTCATTCAAATTCCACTCTTTATCACTAATCGTTTTATTTAGTTCATCGTATGTTTGTAGTTACGCACTGCATTATTGACAAGACTATTTCCATGACTATCCTCATGAATAGTTATGCAACATTGTTAAAGCACAAAAAGCGGAGCATAAATTACAATCAAAATAGTCTATAATGGACAATTTATTTAATCAACTAAACTCCTTTTACCGTTGCACGTTGTCCCAAGCACGGTGATCTACCTTCAGTTGGTGGTGATCTCAAGCCAGTTTTTATATTGCATTGTCCATAATATTTGTTTAATTTTAAAGTAGCATGCTAGTTTTAATTCTCTATCGGTGATAATGTAGTCATTTTACTGTCCTTTGTCGACAGTGATTTTTAATGATTAAATTGCGTTTATTATGAATTTCATTAAGTCACGATATGGCTGAAATATTGCTGATGTGACTATAAATCTTAATTCATTCATTTGCCTAGCAGGTGTCAAGTCAAAGATGTTTTATTGTATTTCAGGCCTCCGGCCCATATACATTGGAGTAACATGCATTATACAATCACATACAGCTTGAATACAGAGATGATTTTAACAGAATATCACGCTTAGACATTGCATTGTAAATGTATTGTGATCGTTTTAAGTTTATACAGTTGTCATAAGTAGACAGGAATTGTTTAAATGCCACAGTTGGTGACTTGGAGAGGTAACATTCAGGAATATAGTGTTTACGTAAATCTATGTAAGCTGGACAGACAAATAAAAACTTTCGTTTTCAATAGATAATTTACACAATGGGCAAATTCTTTTATATCTGTCGATGGACATACGTCTTCCTTTATTAATCATTAAGTTTAATAGTACTAATCGAAGTCGTATTAATGAATTTCTCAACTTTTGGATGTTAAGTGTGATAGGTACTTTTCGGGTTGGAGTAGGGTTTCAAACATTCTAATTACTGCTTTCTTTGCTCTCAAGGCTAGTTGAGCAACCGATTTTTTAAAAATTAATGGTTGTATTAAACATAAAACCAAGATATGTGTGCTGATTTCTTACAGTTACAAGTTGATTGTCGAAACTCCATCTTTCTCTTGACGCAACTGAGCCACCTTTTCTGAAAATGACTACATTTGTTTTATCAAGGTTCACGGATAGGTTCCATGTCTTTTGTGTAACGTTCTAAAATATTTAATTGCGTCTGCAGCCCAACAACTGATTCTGATAAAAGAATAACATCATCGGCAAATAATAGTATTAAGATTTCTATTAGATATGGAAACATTTGGACACCATGTTTTCCCTTTGCCATAATTTCGTAATATAATTCATTGATAGAAAAGGCAAAGAGGATGGTGCTGAGAACACAACCTTGTCTCAGGCTGATCGGGCAGTCAAAAATCAGTTATATCATCACCCTTTAAGCCCAGAATTAAGTAGAAACGTAGAACTACGTGGAAATATACCAGTCTCAAACAACTTATTGAAACACTTATTCAAAAACAGCATAATGATTGATTGTGAACACTTCAACATTTCTACAACAACTTGGTCCAAGCCAGCTGATTTTCCGTTTTTAAAATGTATCAACGCTTCACAAATTTCCTGATCTGTAATGAGTGAATCTAATACAAGTGCTTCTGGGTCTGTAACATCTTCAAATATCATACTTATTGCATCATCTTGCAAATCATTCAAAACAGAATCATTTGTAAAATAACCCTTTAAAATGAGCAAGCCATGATGTTTTAGTAATTCTATTGCCTATGATTGGTCTATTCTTGAATTTTCGTATTTGTCCCAAAACGCTGTTGGTGAACCACTTGCATTGTGTGTCCAAGTAGACAAAAGGCTTTTAGTTACCTAAGCAGGGACACCGCTCGTCGGTGATATTGAAGACAGGCTGGAAGTCACGCTGAGCTTCTTGTAGTATGAACATAATGTCCCCAGCCTTGATAGTCAAAGTCTCGGGTTCCAAGTCACATCGTTCTGTGGCCAGTGATTGCGTTAGAATCGCCACGAGAATCACGATACGTCTTACGTCGACCACCGCCATGTTGATCCCGAATGTCAAACTGTCTCAACTTGACGCTGTTATAGGTATTGTGAAATAAAGTGGACCGATGTATCAACCGAAATATATGTCAGCCCACGTGATTATAGACACCAGGCTGTTTGCAATTGATTTTGAGGAAAATACTTGCAAACGTCGGCGACTTAATGTCAGACCAGTTGACGCGTATCTACTGTGTGAACTGATTAACATTGGTTGCCTTCATGGCAAATCTATCATTTAGTACCCATTCGGCAATGGGTGTGTAGGTGTGGTTTCACACCGCTTTCAGCAATAGTCCAGCAGTACCAACAGAAATGGGCTTCACAAATTGTCTTGATGTAAGGAATCGACGTGACGAGGTGTTCTTGGTGGCGATATTAGTGTCGATATAATAAAGATGATGTGGTGGTAGGTGATGTGGTGGTAGGTGATGTGGCGGTAGGTGATGTGGTGGTAGGCGATGTGGTGGTAGGTCATGTAATGGATGGTGATGTGGTGGTAGGTGATGTACTGGATGATGATGTGGTGGTAGGTGATGTGGTGGTAGGTGTAGTGGCGGTAGGTGATGTAATGGATGGTGACGTGGTGGTAGGTGATGTGGTGGTAGGTGTAGTGGCGGTAGGTGATGTGGCGGTAGGTGGTGTGGTGGTAGGGGATGTAATGGATGGTGATGTGGTGGTAGGTGATGTGGTAATAGGTGATGCGGTGGGCGGTGATGAAATGGATGGTGATGTGGCGGTAGGTGATGTGGTGGTAGGTGGTGTGGTGGTAGGAGATGTAATGGATGGTGATGTGGTGGTAGGTGATGTGGTGGTAGGTGATGCGGGTGATTATGTGGTGGGTAGTGATGAGATTGGTGGTGTGGTTGGTGATTATTAATGTGGTGGATGGTGATGCTGTTGGTGACTTGGTGGGTGGAGATGTTGTAGGTGGTGACGAGGTGGGGGTGATGTGGTAGATGGTGATGTTAAACAAGTACAGGCAATATTTTCGAGATTCAACCTTATTTTCACTGTTATATTTAGCAGCGATGACTAAGACACCATATGCCATACATCTGTTGATATCTGTGCAGACAGTCGTGAAAACTAGCCACCTAACCCTGCTGCTCACCATACGTTACGTAACTACATTTAAATTTTTTGAAATTTACATTTTGTCAGCCCAATGGTTAGCAATCGATTTGAAATATTCATTTCGTCTTCTTTCACTTGAATAAAACGACTGCTTCATTTATCAGCATAACCAGGCACGCCCCCAGAGCAGTAAGGCAGTATTACCAGGCATGCCTCCAGAGCAGTAAGGCAGTATTACCAGGCATGCCTCCAGAGCAGTAAGGCAGTATTACCAGGCATGCCTCCAGAGCAGTAAGGCAGTATTACCAGGCATGCCTCCAGAGCAGTAAGGCAGTATTACCAGGCATGCCTCCAGAGCAGCAAGGCAGTATTACCAGGCATGCCTCCAGAGCAGCAAGGCAGTATCACCAGGCATGCCTCCAGAGCAGCAAGGCAGTATTACGAGGCATGCCTCCAGAGCAGCAAGGCAGTATTACCAGGCATGCCAAGGCAGAGGCATGCCTCAGGAGCAGCAAGGCAGTATCACTAGGCATTCCTCCAGAGCAGCAAGGCAGTATCACGGCAGGCATTCCTCCAGATCAGCAAGGCAATATTACGAGGCATGCCTCCAGAGCAGCAAGGCAGTATCCAGATCAGCAAGGCATTCCATGCCTCCAGAGCAGCAAGGCAGTATTACCGAGGCATGCCTCCAGAGCAGCAAGGCAAGGCAGTTCCTCCAGATCAGGCATTCCAAGGCAGTATCAGATCAGCAAGGCAATATTACGAGGCATTCCTCCAGATCAGCAAGGCAGTATTACCAGGCATGCCTCCAGAGCAGCAAGGCAGTATCACCAGGCATGCCTCCAGATCAGCAAGGCAGTATTACCAGGCATGCCTCCAGAGCAGCAAGGCAGTATTACCAGGCATGCCTCCAGAGCATGCCTCATGCCTCCAGAGCAGCAAGGCAGTATCACCAGGCATGCCTCCAGAGCAGCTAGGCAGTATTACCAGTCATGCCTCCAGAGCAGCAAGGCAGTATTACCAGGCATTCCTCCAGATCAGCAAGGCAGTATTACGAGGCATGCCTCCAGAGCAGCAAGGCAGTATTACCAGTCATGCCTCCAGAGCAGCAAGGCAGTATTACCAGACATGCCTCCAGAGCAGCAAGGCAGTATTACCAGTCATGCCTCCAGAGCAGCAAGGCAGTATTACCAGACATGCCTCCAGAGTAGCAAGGCAGTATTACCAGACATGCCTCCAGAGCACAAGGCAGTATTACCAGACATGCCTCCAGAGTAGCAACTGTTCACTGTTGGCATGCCCTAACAGTGAACTGTAACAACTGTTCATTACAACGGTTATCCCACCTATATTACATCTAATAGGACAGGGTGATTGCATTGTTTATCCTGTCCGTCATACTTCCAAAACGTCATGGTTATTTCGATGTTTAAAATAGCTATATTACATGTAAAAGGTCAAGGGGATTACGATGTTTATTGTACCTCAATTACATCCAAAAGCTACGACTGTATACATGTACTTTTGTGAATCATATTGGCAATTAACAACTCTTCTGATGGGATATCTGGAATTCGTTGTTTATGTTCAAGCCCGTGAAATGAATGCTAGTGTTTGAACATGAAGGACATTATCTACTTGAAGCAGACCCTCTCCTGCCCGGGCAAATGGTAAATTTCGATTGTAGCCTTCAATAGTTTTACAAGATTTCCATGCAAACAAAGTGTTATATCCCGTGCAAGAGGGCATATCTTATCTTTTAATGATGTAACGATGCATCGAACTATCGATGGATTGAAATTGTTGAGTCTCCGATAGCATTAATCGATGTTAGTAACGAAAAACTATCGATGCATCGATAATATGCGTGACTATCGATCGTTTAGTAACTGACTTCCGTTGATACAGGACAATATAGGAAGTACCGGATTCGTTCACTTTGATTTCGAGTTATCCTCCCCTGTTACCCCTTAAACAAACACGGCATGGGGGTCGGAGTTTGAAATTGTGAATATCAATTAGCTTATGTTCAACTGTTTACTTGATCTAGGTTTCAAGTTTCTTGTCAGTTATTATTTCATATTTATATGGGGCGGTGGGGTAGCCTAGTGGTTAAAGCGTTGGCTCGTCACGCCAAAGAACCGGGTTCGATTCCCCACATGGGCACAATGTGTTAAGCCCATTTCTGGTGTCCCCCGCCGTGATATTGCTGGAATATTGCTAAAAGCGGCGTAAAACTAAACTCAGTCAGTCAGTCATATTTATATAAACTATACATTCATTTGGGAAATGAGACGATTGAAGGAGAATAAGCTCGTATTGCAATAGTTGCAATAGTTGGTCTCAATAAGCTATCGCTATTGCAATAGTATGTTGCAATAGACTATCGCTATGCCAATAGTTGTTTTCCCCTCAATAGTCACCCCTATTGTCTATGCTGGAAATTGCTGAAAACGTTATGAGTAAAATGTCACGCATATCTATTCCCAAGTAGTGGACTATCCTTTACTTTTAAAATAGGTTATTACAAGTAGTATGTTGAGTTAATAACCAAACTGTAACACATCCCCAAACCTGATCGTGTGAATCAGTATAGGTTTGGGACGCTTCAGGCAATATCCCTGGATTATCTATCATGGCTCCCATATTCCTGAAGACCTCATATATGCTTTGATGGTTCTGATTGAATCCTGAACCTATAAGTATAACAGAAGGAAAACAATCATACTAATTAAAGGTCTGTCTCAGCGCTAACCAGCCCGAAATGTAAACATAATTACAGTAGTTTCCTTGTTCCTCACATGTGAAGTTGTCGTATAATCTCTATAAATTCCGGCGAAAACAATAACCTAGTGATTTAAGTTTTAGTGAGCGAGTGAGTAATGTTTTACGCCGCTTTAGCAATATTCCAGCAATATCACGGCGGGGGACACCATAAAAGGG
Organism: Haliotis rubra; assembly: GCF_003918875.1. Classification (NCBI taxonomy): domain Eukaryota; kingdom Metazoa; phylum Mollusca; class Gastropoda; order Lepetellida; family Haliotidae; genus Haliotis; species Haliotis rubra. The sequence continues at coordinate 81,547 of NW_025765513.1, read as the reverse complement.
CATCAGATTTAAATGATATGATATTAAAAATCCCAACGTCATATTTGAGCATTCGTCTGCTCAACTTATTATCACAACAAAACCAATATATTTGCGTTGATACAGATTGAAGAGAGCACCTGAAAAAAGTCGGAATGGCAGGGTGATAGTGGGTAGTAGGTAGGGAGGTAGTGTTCCTGTTGTCATCCAAAGGTTCTCAAACGTTATCGGCTGGTTCAGGCCTTGATTTAGGTACCGTTCCACTTCATCCTAGACAGGTCCTAAGTAACAGCCAACAGCAATGTTATGCTTCCTCGAAACAGTCTGCTACAACACGTGGTGGGCGTTATTCTGCTGCAACGTCGGCTTTACGTCCCTGCAGAGTGTGGAGTATGATCTCCAACCATGTCATCCCAGTAGCGTTCCTCATTCAAATTACCATTGACAATGTGTTCTTCCTCGAGTTGTGATGGTAGCCTAGTTGTTAAAGCGTTCGCTCGTCACGTTAAAGACCCGAGTTCGATTCCCCACATGGGTATAATATGTGCAACCCATTTCTGGTGTCCTCGCCGTGATATTGTTGGAATATTGCTAAAAACGGCGTAAAACTAAACTCACACATCGTCTGCAATCTCGTGATTAAAAATCAAAACAATATATAAAAATACTGTTTATTTCATTTTACACATGAAAAGAAATGTTCCTGTCAATATTGCTTTATCACAGATCACTGACAAGAACATGTGGCATAGAACATGTACAGAACATTTCAAAGTGGCACAAATAATCGTGAGTATTCAACAAGGATTTAGAAGTGCTAAAGTGAGTGAGTGAGTGAGTGAGCAAGTGACTTCTCTTGGGATTGTTAGAACAATGAGTCTCCACGGTTTAGAATAACGCCAACAGCTGATGTGGTGATGAAGTGGAACTCCTCTTTGGACAGTATCACGGTGTCTCAGGACAGGTTGTAAAGCTAGTACTGGCATCTTAGCATAGATTATTAATGATACGCGGCAGATTCGTCGTCAATAATTACTTGGCAATACATCTTAGTAAAGGTGTGTTATAGCAGAGGCAACAGGAATAATCAAGCTGAGAATAAAGTAAAAAGGATAAATCTCGGAAATAAACTATCATATTTTAAGCTTGAAGACTACAAGGTCATTGCTGATAATTGAAAAATTCTTGGTTTCACAAACTAAGAACAATTTTTTAAAACTGTTTCTACAGCAACATATCTGTTTGCACATTTATTCCTGTTTATATTAAAAGAGCAACAAATACAAGTTTAAGTACGTACCAATATATGCAAGAGCATGTTCAGACTTAATGCTACTTTGCTGTTGCAATTTGTCATCATTCAGAATGATAAAATGAGAAACTTGACATACCTGCACTAAGCATTGTATTTTATAAACATATTCTTGTACTTTCCCATCCAGGATTCGAACCCACATTTATCCAGTCGCGTGTAGTAACAGGAGGGTTGTGAATCAGGATTTGCGTTCTGACAGCTGTTGCATGAGTAAAATATTGCCAAGAGAACGTCATCTCACCCTTACTTTGTCAGCCTCTAGTCTGTATAGCAGCGGAATGAATGACGGCGATCTATATGACAAGGATATAGGCAGGGGTGCAGTTGTGGAGTCTTGCTATAAGCCAGGAGTCTTTATTCCAGCGGAATGACGGCGGACTATATGCCAAGGCGATGTTGTGTTCTTTAAGCCATGATTCGTTGCAGCAGGAGGATAATCATGAGGATGACACATGGACGGGAAGGGGGCGATGTTCCATTGTTTGGCATCTGTAGACTACCAGAAACTGGAAAAAATAATAATACAGAAACACAAAATGAGTCGTGTGCCTTTGAATTTCCGGAAAACATGAAACACTGTTTCGATAAGGTATGTTCATGCAACGTCCTACTGAAAGTCAGCTGGAAGCGACCATTTTACTACTCTCATAAATCACCGATCGGCAGGCGAAGCGGCCCAGCCATCAAAACGGACGCAATCCGCTGCGTGGAATAAATTTACGCTCGAGGATTCGAATCTCCCTTCGGCCTGAATATGTTTCTGAAATGGTAACGAGCACATGAAACTGTCATTCCTTTATCGTAAGTCATTTCCAAATCCATTATGAACAAATTTGTTTGTTGTTTAATGTCACACTCAGTAATATTCCAGCTATATGCAGCGGTCTTTAAATAATATGGACCAGACAATCCAGTGATCAACAGCATCAATATCAATATACGCAGTTGGGATACGATGACATCAATCCAGTCAGAGAGTCTGACCACCCGATCACGTAATCGCCTCTTACGACAAGCATGGGTTACTGAAGATCAGTTATAACCCGGATCTTCACGGGTTGCTTATGAACAAGCTACGTGGTTGTGATGCATTATGGTTACGTAAGAAGTCTTTCTGAGAAATTTCGAAGGGCATTACCCGTGCCATAGTAATCTCAGAATGACCTTGTTTCAGTTTTAAACACGGGGAGCTAAAATGGGGTTGAATGTCGCGTTTGGAGTCGTTTCATTTACATAGCGACGTGCTATCCAAGCAGTTGCTCTGTCACCACGGAGGTTCAACATATCTTATACCGGAGCAGCGACAGATATTAATATTAATTTAGTTTGCGCTTCATAAACATGCAGCATTTTTGACTTACAAAACATAATTTAATTACTAATTTCAGTACGAAAAGTTGACATTAGTTTTCAAATTCGTACCGTCAGTGTGGTCTTTTTCTCTTGGAACGCAAATAATTTCACAAATAATTCTTCCCGAATAGAAGAGATGACTAAGAACAAACTGTCCAATAACTATATACTGTAACTATCCCAACAGTGGGCTTGAACGAGATAGACATGGTCAAATCTTATGAACAGTTAATCACTCTGATCGTTTAGTTCCCTACTTGCCAAAAATAGTCTAAAATGCAAGTATGCATCTTGTTTAGGGAACACAAAAATATTTTCAAAACATCATGCACGGCCAAATCACATAGGTTTTGAAAATGAAGCTAATAATCTTTCATTTTAATTTTCTTTTGTTTGTTTGTTTGAATGGTGAAATTATCGAACTTTTATGCAAATTAGCGTTTGTATATAAACGACATGACTTCGTCCAGTTATCAATAAACAACTACAGTGTTAGAATATTTTTCTCACCTATTGCTTTACAAAAATGAAACTTGTTTAGCGAACAAAAGACATTTTCAGAACATCCAACATGGCAAAATGACATGTGTTTTTGAATAGGTAGCTGTCAGTGTTTTACGTTTTGAATAGTGGCACATCAGAACGGATTCTATAATAATCGCATTTAGCGTTAACCGCTAAATTGTGTTATTGTTGGCGTCGCCATACCACGTGCCTTTGTTTATAAACATGACCTTGGCACGCGCAGCTGCAAACATTACGTCAACACATGACGTCATCAGTTGCTACGTCATCACACTACGCGACAGATAACGGTGAGTTACCTCACTTCTCGCATCATCACCGAACTCGCCTGTCGCGCACAGCTATTAACCCCCTTGATGCCGAGGTTTTTTTAGGCGCACATTTTCATACGGCTTGAAAAGTGAACGTTGTGCGAGAATTGCGCTCGCGTGGTCCTGGATCTACGTACGGCTATAAAATTACACAGAATTGTAGAATATTAAATTTCCTATCCGTTGGTATAAATATAAGTGCAACTACCTTAGCGGTTTGAGAAATAGACACTGCTAAATGTTGTCCAAAGTTTGTTATGCGTTAAAAAACAGTAAATTTATCCGCTTTTTATCGCGCACCGATAAAAGCACGGTGCTACGAATTTTTTAATGTGGCATCTTTACGGAAAGTGTGAGCGAAGAAAATATAGCCTGATACAGGAACGACATAAGTGTATATGAATTGGGTTTATGTGCTTGTGCATAACGTTATACACTCAACATTAAAAATGACTCGCAATAAATGTCAAAAATGGATTTTCTTCTATGACGTCAAACGACGACACAGAGGTCATACACGTATAATGATAAGAGGTGAATAACTCCGTTATGCGTAACACTAGGTCAATGTAACTCAGATCACTTGGAGAGAATTTGTTGTGGATACGGACGCTATATTTTCGTTATTTTGTGTTCACGGTGAACCAAACTATTCCAATTCAAAGTTCTCCAATTTGAGCGGATGCAGTTTGGTAGTTGCACAATTTACAAGAAAAATGACAACGTATTACATGTGAAAGCACGTTATAGCGATTTGGATGGCCCTATCCGATATATAAGTTAGTTCTTAGATTCCCATATTCTCCTGTTTGTGTAGATGTAATTTGACTAATTTTGCATCGTTATTACCAGAATACTAGCCATATCTTCAAATGTAATGAAATTGCTGAAAATAATACATTTTAGTTGACGTCATTGGTTGTTTTATGCATTTTGCGACGTCGGAAAAAGACGACATTGGTATGCTGATTGGTATATATCTCCCCTAACTTCCATTAATGGTATAAAAGGTCTCGGCTTCTACGTCAGAATTTAACACTCTTTAGACGAAACATAACATGACTGATTTTTCCATTGAAATAGTGTCCTGAATATATCAACAATTAGACGGTTTGACAGCGTATCTTATTGTGAACAACACGCGCACCTGTTTGGCATCAATTTAACGTAAATAAAAATAATATTTCACAACACCAGAATATTTTGTTTGGGATAAGAATTTTTTGTTTGTTTATGATTATTTAGCTATTTCTCTTCATACGTATGCAATGAACGATGCGAAAAGATAGCTTTTTATATATGGAACTATATATTAGAATATGGATGTAAGATTTGTCCGAATTAACACATGAAATGGTATATATATTTTTCAACAATTTTCCTAAAAATGTAGTTAGAGTTTGATATCCTGTCATCACAATATTATTTAATCGAATATGAATTGATTATATTATCGAAAACATTGATACAGAATCATAAAAAGTTTCCAACAAACGCGTACCTGGCCGATCAATATGCATCATTCTTTTGTCTATAAAACGACACAAAATTATGCAATGAACAAGACAATTCCTTTAAATATGTGTGCATATACATTTCATGCCATATATAAATCATTTTCAAAAATATTATCAGTTTTACATATAAGGTTGAATTAAATCACCGTTCATTAACCTGTTCATATGAAATTGGAATATTAGTCCAAATAAATTGAATATTGTACATCATAGGAACTAAAGTAGTTGCAGTTATGGCTACGTTTGATCTTCTAACACTTGTGTAAAGGTTTAGAATATGGTGTATTGCACTAAATATGTCAATTTCTTATGTAAATATGATTCAAACAATCAAAAACTTTCAAAGAATAAAACACCGTAAACCCTATATGCACGTATGATATGATATTGAACAAGGCTAAATGTAGATACTGAAGTCAGTTTCATGAAAAAGTTTCTGAACTATACGCAAAATATACACCATAATACTGACAGTGTAATCGGAAGGATTGGGCGATTGCGTTTACTCTTGTTCAACCGACCTTCACCTCAAAGAAATTGCCTAATATGTACAACAATGTTGACGTATGACATCACTACCGCTGACCGATTTCTTACAAAATGGCGGCTTTGCTGACAAGGGTACACAGGATTTTGCGTGGACCCTTCCATTGATTCAGGGATCGTTTGTACATAAATATGAGATGTAAGTAATCAGAATGATTCTGACTATCTGTGTATTGTTATATGTTTTTATCGTTTTCACTATAAGTAAGAGAAAAAGCCAGAAATGCTGATAATTACCGTTGTCGTTCTGCGTGATTTAGCGTCAGTCATGGCGTCACGCTGCACGGAAACTTTGACAATTTCTTATGAATTATCAAATCATTGCATTGTATCTATTTATAATTTCCTATTGCTTGCTATGATACTCTTTCCATGCATATTCCAAAGGTATTGAGCCATTGCAAGCAATGAATAGACGGATGAATGTTGAAAAAATTCAGAAAATGCTACCCAGTGTAAAATCGGAATTTGTCTTTTGTTTACATTTCAGACAAGCGCAGTCTTTCAAGCACAGCGTTCGTTTTCACACCCAATATGTTTCGTCTCATTTTATCTAGACAGTTGGTATTGGTGACACAGACCAGTTGCAATTTGATTCTAAAATGTATGGGGAATTCAGTGATGCATTTTTCGAAGCTGAATATGAAATATACGTGATGTAATAGGCGTCTCAATACCGGCCTTCGCGAAACGTGATTTTGTAAACACTATCCAATATGGCGGAAAGCGCTCTACGGCGTTCGTGTAAGTGCATTTTCGAAAACATCCCAACCGATTCTAGATTCATCGGCAACGTTTCAGAATTATAATTAGCGATTTCATGTAAAACTGATATCAGTGATCATGAATATGTTATTTTTGAAATTCAATACTCCCAGTAATTATCCGATTTTCACATTTCAAAACATACAGCAAATAACGCTGTGAATCGCGATTTCGTACTGTGTCAAAAATGGCGACATTTTCGATGAAGCCTATTTTGAAAGGACATTTTCAGCACTTGAGCTTTGTCTAAAATAATAGTGGATGGTATCAAGAAACAGGAAATTTCCCGCAGAATTCGAAACTGTGAAGTGTATTTGTGTGCGTGGGATATTTTGAATTTTATTGGACTTGACATTGAGGGTTGAAGGGGAAGGACATATATGTCCCTGTGGCATCAAGGGGGTTAAGCCGGCTAGACAGCGTGATGGTTAGAGCGTTGGACTCGTACTCCAGCGTACGGGATAGCGATAGAAACTTTTAAAACATCTCGCGCATACCAAAGCTATATTAGGTTCTAATAAAATACCCACAAATAATTAACTTAATCTAGTTAATATTTACTAGCTTGGTTTCTATTAATTACGTTGTTGTAGCAATTTTTGTGCTCTCCGATCTATATGTTACAGATGTGGCCTGGGTAATTGGCGACAGCTACATGGACAGAACGAGGGGAAGCTTGGAGCAACGTCTTGGCACTAGACGATGGCAAGTCCGAGGCGGGAGTCGATGGCGCCATTTCCGATCTTCCCTTAACAACCTCTTGGCTTCTGCGGGTAACACCACTCCCAAATGGCTCGTGATCCATTTAGGTTCAAACGACATGTGCCAAATGTCCGCCAGGTGCATGCACGACGACATCCTATACGATTTGCTGTATGCCAAGCTACGTCTGCCGGACACCAGGTTGGTGTGGTCCTTCATGTTGCCACGTGTTGAGTGGCCGGCAGCTGTGAACATTAAAGAGCTTGAACTTTCTCGCAAAAAGCTCAATCGAAGACTGGCTAACAGAATTGAAGACCTACATGGGATCAGCGTCCGCCATGATCAGATTGATCCAGTCGAATGTAGATCGGAACATTACTTGGCTGACGGGGTGCACCTGTCACTCAGTGCAGTGCACAATATTATCAATGCTTTAACTGCCAACTAACTCAGATAATGCTAAAATAACGTCAATAAGTGAGCACACGCGTTCCATAATTTTCCGCTAATTTGGGGTTGTTTCTGCTGTTCGTCTATCCACTGTTTTCTAATACCTATATCGTGCCGGCGATTTGTATCGCGGTGGCCAGTTTGGGGTGAGAAGCTCTCAATCGCTATGCTGCTGGTTGTCCGCTTTCACAGCGGAAACCCCATAATCATAATTCCTACCTGCTTTACAGCGTCTGCTTGGTCACAGCGGAGAGGTGATAGGTAATATGCTCTCGCTGCTACTTCTCACCCCTGTATAGCCATCCACACATATTGGCCACTACTTCCCGAGAAACTATCTTCCTTTTATTTATGACGCTAGTCCAGCAATAACTGAACAGTAGGATTAAATAGATTAATAGATATTTAACCTCATTAATTGTTATTAGCCTAAAATGGTTTAGTTGTCACATTGTCCCTTTTGAGCTCTGGCTAACGTAAGGTATATTCATGGGCAATACTCTGTCGGCATCTTACCAGCAGGACCTTCATTCGCAGTTGTAGTCATCGGCGTTATTGAGGTAGACGTGTACAGCTCTAGAAACCAAATATAGACCAAAGCATTATTGTTAGAGCAGAAGTTAATGTTCTCTTTCGAATTTGCGGCATTTTGGGATATCCTTGAGGTTAATTATTTCGCCTTAGGTACATGGGTCCAAAAGGAAGCTTGTTCGTTATATCCCTGGTTCCTGGCGTACGTATATGGACAGTGCATTGGATTCTGCACAGCAAATATCCACACTTAAACCTAAACCAATGTACCTACTAGACTATTTACAAATGCATCATTGATTTTCAGTTGCTTGTTGACAGCACATTTTGGTATCAGCCGCGTCCGACTAGATCAGATAAACTTCACAGATAAACAAGTGGATGCATAAATTAATGAAAAAGTCAACATTAACATGTTGAAATGACATCAGGCGTAATTCGAACGGAGATGAAAACATCTGACACTAATTTCCTACTGGTGTGTATCTTTGTACTCATGAAAGAGTATTCTCTTGACCAAAAATATCATAATCCTTTCAATTTTAGGTCATCTTTCAGAACTTGGTTATGCATCCTACCATCCACTGTCTATCACCACAACTGCTGTACCTGGGTAACTGACGTAGCATTCGTCATGGCTGATGAGTACGGTGCTGCAACATTCCATGGTGTAGATGGGGATGATCATGTCACTCAGGTAGCGGTTCTCACACAGTTTTTGATGACAGCCACCTGCCTGAATCTCGTTTTCCGTACATGGATCTGAAATAATCATGTACAGCTCGGTTATTCAATAAGCCAAAGTTCTATATATTCAAGCATTGGCCAGAGTAGCAAATTTAATTTACAAAAACTATGAAATACTGGTACATGCTAAAAGCAGGGCTCGTTTTAGTATACCCAGAACATTAACACGTGTATATTAATCACTTTCAAATAGGGATGACACCATGTGTCAAAAAACAAACACAATAGACAAAAGTGTAATACCCGTCTATATGGATATTGGGTGTTTAGCTGAGATCATATTTAGGAACCTATTTTTGTGTTATGGCGATTACTTCCCTCAAAATGCAAGCGGCAAAATATATTTCCATTTGTTATCACTAAAAGTACCACTGACTGACTGACTGAGTTTTGGTTTTACGCCGCTTTTAGCAATATTCCAGCAACATCACGGCGGGGGACACCAGAAATGGGCTTCACACATTGTACCCATGTGGGGATTCGAACCCGGGTCTTCGGCGTGACGAGCCAACGCTTTAACCACTAGGCTACCCCACCGCCGCCTAAAAGTACCATGATTCATTCACTGACTACATTTGAGCTTATCGTGTTCCACCACTAACCGAAACGTTCCCAGCGAAGTAGAGATAAGAATAGTTATTTCTCCAAACAACATATGGAACACTAGTAGTGCCATCTTTCACTTGATAGTGTGGCACTGCAGTTTTCTATGTGTTCATGAAATTCATTCCAATACAGTAAAGTAAACAGAAACATTGAAAGGAATTATTACTGCGCAATGCCATTCAGAAAGTTGCCAAACGTACTATATGTTATACCCTGTATTACACGTTCTCAGAAAAGTACACACTTCTGAACTTTAGGGGCTGAGTCCTAGCTTGGATTCGACCCCACAATCTAATAGCCAGGCACCTAATTGCGAGCACACAAGCCGCGCTGGCTGAGTGGGTTACATTGCTGACTTTGTGTGCGACTGCCTGACTCTGAGAGCACAATCCCAATAACATACGAAAGTGTGATAACGTATGTCATTCCTCTCAAAAGAAAGTATGACTATGTTTCGCACTGAAAAAAACACAATAGTCAAACTATTCCACTGTCGGTTTTGTACACGATTCACGAGGAAAGTGCCCGTTATATGATGCAGAACATGCTTACACAGCTGCCCTGAGGATGGATCTGAAAAGGAGAGAGACAATGGTAAATTTGACATAATGATTGCAAATGCTGAAACAATATTAGTATACTAAACATTTCTACCTCACAAAGACATTACGAGGGTGTGACGAGACATCTGTATTCTGAGAATGGATATATCATTGATGTTGATCATGTTGACTGAGCATTGTGTCTTTCATTACGAACTCAACTAAAGGAAACTATTTTCACAATGAACACATGTGCAGTAACCTGACGGATATAAAGGACTGTCATCCGAAACCACACTGGCTTGTGCTTCATCTGTTTAATAAAATATCGTTTTGCAGGAATAAAATAATATGGTAGATACGTTTTATCACATGTCATGAAGGCTCGTAAGACAGAATAGCAGACGAACACAGTCGTACCTCTTGTGAAGTCTGGTGGCGTTGGGTAAGATGTAACTGTCGTTGTGCCTGGAAACAGTCGGTGATGTAAGGAATGTTAATCGTTTCATAAGCCACAGGTACATATGTGTTTATGGAATGTATCCTTCAATTGTTTTGTTTTCATTTTGAAACAACATTTTATATTGTGCTTTCGCTGATACATGCATAATCAATCTATGGTTATGTTTAATGCATTCTTCACATGTCGCGGAAATACTCCAAAGAAAAGAAACAGACGGAATCATATGGCTTCGTAAGCTTTGCTACAATTTGACAACCACCGGTAACCTATGGGGCAAAATAACTCTACATTCGGCATGGTAAAATGACATGTGTGTTTTGAATAGGTTGTTGTCACTGTATTACTTTCCAAATAGTAGTACATCAGAACGGATTCTTTCGTAATTGAATAGTGGATTAGATATCATAAATAGATATTTAACCTCACTCAGAGTTAATCGCCTAAGATTAGTTCTTCTCGTTGTCCTTTTTGAGCTCTAGTTAACGTGATTTGGTCTGTTAAACCTGGCAATAATCTGTCGGCGTCTTACCAGTAGGACCTTCATTCGCAGTTGTCGTCATCGGCGTTGTTGAGGTAGACGTGTACAGCCCTAGAAGCCAAATGAAGACCAAAGCATTAATGTTACAACACAAGCTAATGTTGTCTTTTGAATTTGCCGGAGTCTCACTAGTGACGTTGAGTTCGATTAAGTACATGGGCCCCAAATACGAAGTCCCTGTATTATATCCCTAGAAAGTGTAAGTATGGAATGAGAAATATTAGCAATATATATAACACCTTTCATTTCACTGTAAAGTACTTCAAATGTAAAAAGACCACTGTAGAGACTGGTCCCCTTCCAGAATGGTAAAAATTGAAAGTGACAAAGTATGGAATGAGAAATATCAGCCGTGTCAGACTAGCTTTTCGTTTCTACCCAGGTCAAACATTTGCAAGTATTCAACTTCTAGAGATAAAATGGATGGATTATTAATGATAAAAGTCCACAAACAAACATGTTAAAATGAAATATCGCTCAATTCGAACTGAGTTAGTGAGTTTACTTTAACGCCACACTCTAATTCGAACTGAGTTGATAACATCTGATACTGATTTGTAACTGTTTCCTTCCTTTGTACTCATGGAAGAATATCCTATTGGCCAAAACGATCATTTCATCTTTAGGTCATCTTTCAGAACGTGGTTATGCATCCTACCTCCCACTGTCTACCACCACAACTGCTGTACCTGGGTAACTGACGTAGCATTCGTCATGGCTGTTGAGTACAGTGCTGCAACATTCCATGGTGTAGATGGGGACGATCATGTCACTCAGGTAGCGGTTCTCACACAGTCTTTGATAACAGCCACCTGCCTGAATCTCGTGTTCCGTACATGGATCTGAAATAAACATGTACAGCTCGGTTATTCAATAATCCAAAGTTCTATATAATCAAGCATTGGCCAGAGTAGCACATTAAATCTTACAAAACTAAGAAATAATGCGTATGCTAAAAGCAGGGTTCGTTTTTATTCAAGGATTACTTCCCTCAAAATGCAAGCAGCAAAACATTTTCCAACACAATAGTTATCACGAGTAATACCATGGTTCATTTAAGACTCTGACTGCAGTTGAGCTTATCGTGTCCCACCATTAACCAAAACGTTCCCAGTGAAGTAGAGATATGAATAGTTATTTTTCCAAACAACATATGGAACACTAGTAATGTCATCTTTCACTTGATAGTTTGGCACTGCAGTTTTCTATATGTTCATGACATCCATTCCAGTACAGTAATGTAAAAAGAAAGATGTAATTTTTTAAGTAAAATTGATATTTTTAAACTTTTCCTAACTCATGATCTTTTGCTTATCTCCCGTTCCCTTGCAAATAGTAGTGGAACACTTGAATCCCTTGAAATTCCCGAAGCGGACGTAAAAATACACTCACCCACGAGTTGCCTCCCTTTTGCCCTTTTCCCGCGCAAACAGTCAGGTGACCTGCCTTACTTGTCACTCTCTCCTGAATGTCTGCCCATGTACTTGGATCTGCTGTGAAATCCCAAGTGTCTTCAACGGGGAAGTTGGGAGGGCTTCTCGTCATGAGTCAGGATAAGTATAAAAATATATATTTTACTTAAAAAATTACATATTTTTACTTATCCTGACTCATGATCTTTTGCTTATAGAATCCGACAGATTAATGGTGGGTCAAGCCACTTCGTGGATTCATCAGCTGTCCTTAGATACGTCCTGTATCCCCCTCATGGGAACTAGTTATTTGTTGAACCTCGTGGCAAACAGGTCTATGCAAGGGGATCCTATTTCCCTTATGATGAGCCGAAACGTTTCTGGATGGAGCATCCATTCCGTAGGTGACGGGTGCAGTGGTCGGGAGAGAGCGTCTGGAAGTACGTTCTTGGCTCCGGGTATGTGACACGCCTTTATCCAGATGTTTGCTTCCTGTGTGATCTGGAACAACTGGAATGTGAGCTGTAGCAGGCTCGGAGACCTTTTGGATCCTTGCCGGTTTATGGAGAATGCCACAAACGTTCGACCTCTTGAGGATGTCTGTCAGCGAGATAGGGTCGAAGCTCTCTACTAGATGTTTTATCAGGAACCGTTGCAGCGGTCTTAGTTGTAACCGTCCTGTGCGAGTCAAGTCCTGCGCCGAGGTTAGTAGACCGAGTAGAACTTGCCATATAGATGTCAAATGGTCCGATAAAAAGTATTGGTCCTTCTTCTGTGTAATCAGGGCTGAATAAATCATTTTATCCTCTTCCGAACTTGAATTCTCGAATTTATTGATCAATGCTTCATTGATGGCTCTGGACCTGGCCAACCCGAAGAAGGATCTCCTTGTAGCAGTATCAAGTTGAGATAACTTTTTGTCTTCCACTTTATACATCTTGTTTCGGGAGTCATTGACTAATGTTATCATCCCATTCCGGCGCCTTTGTAAATGGATCCATATGATGTAAGGGGAATCTCTTCACATTAAATGATGGTAGGTGCTGACTCTGGTACTTGGATGCTTTCGCAAAAGCTGTGCGTAGGTTAGAGGCTACTTTGGATATAGGTTCAATCGGAGGGATAGGGACGGAGTCAAAGTCGTCGTTGCCCATCATATAATGTAGACTTCATCTATATCCTTAGAAGGAGACTCCAAGGTCAACCCGTTGGCAATCCACGCTGTAACCTCTGGGTCTCGGAAGACGAAGTCTGCTTGCAGATCCAAAGTCTCCTGAATATTAGTGCTAGGACTCAACGACTCATCCATCTGCGAACATGTATCCCTTCTTGAACCTTCATCATCCTTTCGCGAACCTCTGTCTGAAGATTCCTCCCTATGCGAACGTCTATCTTGGGAGTGCTCTCTTCGCGAACCTCTATCTGTAGATACATCTCTTTGCGAACCTCTGTGAGGTGAGCTAACCCCTCGCGAACGTCTGTCGTAGGGCGAACTTCTGTACTGTGAGCCTTCTCTTCGCGAACCTCTGTCTTGTGGTGAGTGACTTCGCGAACGTCTGTGAGAGATATGAGATCTCGACCTAGAGCAGCTAGGTGTAAGAGATGGATCCTTCAATGTTCTCGAACGTTGAGGGTTCTCAGATGTAGAACTGTGAGTAGGCATCTCATCTCTTCTATCCTCCAAGATGACAGAGTCGTCCGACTGTGGAGACCTTCGCAAAGGTGTACGTTCGCCAACGTAGTCTTGAGACGTAGTTCTATGAGGAGTAGGTTCGCGCAGGTCCGTAGGTTTGCACAGTCCGTAGGTTTGCGCACGGTGTCGGTAGATGAGAGGCTTTTCCTAGCCTTTGCTTCTTCCTGGAACCTACGTTCCATCATGGCCATCATCTGGTTGGTGAATTGTTTCATAAATTCGCCCGAGTCAAAGTTCTGCATAGGTTGAAGCTGCTGCGGTGTAGACGAAGCGTTCGCGAACGCTGATGAGTTCTGTGCCTCAACTTCAGTCCGTTGAGAAGTAGGTGGTAGTTCGTCAAACAGCTGTCCTGCTGTGACCGTTGTAGGGGACGATCTAGTAATGGGGGGTCATCAAAGACGTCTAATTCGTGTAGAGGTAATATCTCTTCGTTGAAAGATTTCTGCTGCGTTGACATACTAGCACGCGTAGATTTGCCCTCCGATCTGGTAACAGATGCTTTCTTCTGCGATGTAGCAGAAGATGATGTCTTTTTCTTAGCCTGGGAGGAGTCAACTGCGTTGAAGACGATCTCTTCTTGGCCCCCTTACCAGCAGACTGCCCCTGTAACGCACTAAACATAGCACCAGTATTATGAAGTAGTAGCAAGCAACATACGGGTTGAAGGCTGATCTCCTGTTTTATCAACTGTGACTTGAGATGACTTTCTCACCCGATCCATGGCACGTCTGTAGATATAAGACAAATATTGATTAAATTGAAGATTTGATAAATGAACACAATAAGTACAGCGCAAGCTGGAATTACATGGTTTTATGCAAGAAGGGCACTGGGGGATCAGCCACGGATATCCTGTGCCTGCAAACACTGCAAGATTTAATGAAATGTAAACAAGGTTACATAACGATGAAAAACCAACTCAAATGTAAATAATTTCTACAATTTGTTTACAAATACTACATAGCAGTAATAGCCAAATCCATATACAGCGTAATTTTGAAGAATAGGACCTAAATAAAAAGGATATAATGCCGTATACGGGACTCCAGTGCTCGCCCAACCATCCGCTTGGGCGAAAAGGGAGAGTGTGACAAGTAAGGCACGTCACATGAGTGTTTGCGCGGGAAAAGGGCAAAAGGGAGGCAACGCGTGGGTGAGGGTATTTTTTACGTCCACTTCGGGAACTTCAAGGGATTCAAGTGTTCCACTACTATTCGCAAGGGAAAGGGAGATAAGCAAAAGATCATGAGTCAGGATAAGTAAATATCATTGAAATGAATTCTTACTGCGCAATGCCATTTAGGAAATTGCCGAACGTACCATATGTTATATCTGGTATTACACGTTCTCAGAAAAGCACACACTTCTGAACTTTAGAGGTTGAGTCCCAACTACGATTCGAACCCACAATCTCATAGCCAGGCACCTAATCGCCAGCACACAAGCAGCGCTGGCTGGGTGAGCCACATTGTTGAATTTGTGAGCGACTGCCTGACTCTGAGAGCGTAATCCCAATAATATACAAAAGTGTAATAACATATGTCATTCCTTTCAAAAGAAAGTATCACTACGTTTCGCACTGATAGAAACACAATAGTCCAACTGTTCCACTATGTCGGTTTTGTACACGATTAAATGATGCAAAACATGCTTACACAGCTGTCCTGAGGATGGATCTGAAAAAAAGAGAGACAATGGTAAATTTGACATTACATCCAAAGTGGCTGCAAGAATTATATGCTCCCCAGGGAGTTGAGATTGAAAAATGCGATCTGCCGTTGTGATTGACATTCAGTGATCGAGGGAAACACTAAGCACCTTTGAGCAGCTGAGCGATATTGGAGATATACAGATATCATATAATAAATAAATAAAAAACAAACAAAAGAAAATCAGTAAACATTGTTACCTCACAAAGACATTATGAGGGTGTGACGAGACATCTGTATTCTGACAAGGGGTGTATCATTGATGTTGATCATGTTGACTGCGCATTGAAATTGTTTCTTTCCTTACGAATTAAACTACAGCAAACTATTTTCACAACGAACACACGTATAACAAACTGACGGGTATAAAGGACTGTTATCCAAAACCACATTGGCTTGTGCTTCATCTGTTTAATTAAATATCGTTTTGCAGGGATAAAACAATATGGTAGAAACGTTTTATCACATGTCACGAAGGCTTGTAAGACATAATAACAGACGAACACAGTCGTACCTCTTGTGAAGTCTGGTGGAGTTGGGTAAGATGTAACTGTCGTCGTGCCTGGAACAGTCGGTGATGTAAGGAATGTTAATCGTTTCATAAGCCACAGGTACATATGTATTTGTGGAATGTATGGTTCAATTATTATATTTTTCATTTTAAAACAATATTTTATGTTGTACATTCGCTGACACATGCATAATCAATCTATGGTTATGTTTAATGCATTCTTGACATGTCGCGAAAATACTCAAAGAAAAAGAAACAGACGGAATCATATGGCTTCGTAAGCTTTGCTACAATTTGACTACCACCGGTCTAAACATGTGAGCGGATGCCTGCATGAGTGCATAAGTGGTTGAGTGAGTGAGTTTGGTACCATTGTTTTAGAAATATTCAACGTCACGTTTCAGAGAAATTAATGTGGGGAACAACTCTGCACCTCCGAAGGCTCCACCCCTAAACCTGAAAGATATCATATCTAGCACGTCTGATGTATATTTATATGACGTGATCTCACCTTTGTGAGTTGTTCGGGAGGGAGACAGTATGTCGGACTTTCAAATCCTGCGTTGGTTGCTGACAGAGATGGCGGCGAATATTGATTACAAAAGGGTTTGCCATGACAAAGCTTTTTAAAACACTTTCGTTTTAATTTTTCCTTCGTTCGTTTGTTTGTTTGTTTGAATGATGAAATTCTTGACCATATACCCGACAGGTTTAAATAAATGAGCGTTTATATATGAAAGATATGACTTAGTCCAGTGTTGTCCTCTTATCCATAAACAAGTCACGGTTACAGTGTTGGAATATTTGTCTCGCCTATTGCTTTACAAACATGAAACTTGTTTAGGGAGCAAAAACATTTTCAGAACATCCGGCATGGCAAAATGACATGGGTTTTGGAATAGGTAGTTGTCACTGTATTACTTTTCGGCTAGTAGTACATCAGAACGGATTCTATAATAATTGAATAGTTAATTAATGTCACAGATAGATATTTAACCTCATTGAAACTTAATTGCCTAAAATCGTTTAGTTATTTTTATTGAGCGTTGGGGAACTTGCATTTGGTCTGTTCAGCTTGGCAATAATCTGTCGGTATCTTACCAGTAGGACCCTCATTCGCAGTTGTCGCCATCGGCGTTGTTGAGGTAGACGTGTACAGCCCTAGAAACCAAATGAAGACCAAAGCATTATTGTTAGAACACAAGCTAATGTTCTCTTTCGAATGTGCCCGAGTCTCTCTAGTGACGTTGTGATATCCTTGAGGTTAATTATTTCGCCTGTGATCGATTAAGTACATGGGTCCCAAATATGAAGTCAATGTATTATATCCCTAATAAATGTGAGTATGGAATGAGAAATATCAACAATATATACTGATAGCATCTTTCATTTCCCTGCAAAGTACATGAAATGTAAACAGACCACGATAGAGACTGGTCCCCTTCCAGACAAATAAAAATGATAAGTGAAAAGGTATGGTATGTGAAATATCAGCTGTGTCAGACTAGCTTTTCGTTTTCCTCAAGGTCAAACATTTGCAAGTATTCAACTTCTTAGACATAAAATGGATGGATTAATTAATGAAAAACGTCCACACATGAACATGTTAAAATGAAATAAAATATCAGATACTGATTTGTTACTGTTTTCTTTCTTTGTACTTATGAAAGAATACCCTGCAACATATGTTATATTTGGGATAACACATTCTTAGTATAGTACACATTCTAGTACTTTTTATGGTACTTTTTTCGGTTGAGTCTCATCCGGGATTCGAACCTACACCCTCAGAGTCAGGCACCAAATTGCCAGTACACAGAATACCCTATTGGCCAAAAATATCATTATACTTTCGGCTTTAGGTCATCTTTCAGAACGTGGTTATGCACCCTACTCCCACTGTCTACCACCACAACTGCTGTACCTGGGTAACTGACGTAGCATTCGTCATGGCTGTTGAGTATGGTGCTGCAACATTCCATGGTGTAGATGGGGACGATCATGTCACTCAGGTAGCGGTTCTCACACAGTCTTTGATAACAGCCACCTGCCTGAATCTCGTTTTCCGTACATGGATCTGAAATAATTATCAACAGAACCCCGATCCACAAAGCGTTCGCACCTCTACGACATTCGCAAGCCTACGATAAACTATAGAGTTACGACAGGTCGTAACGTTACGAATGCTTTGTGGATGAGGACCCTCGGTTGTTTAAGAATCCAAGATTCATGAAAAGTGATTAGGGTAACCTATGTACAAAGTACAAATCCAGTGTATAAAAGCAAAATACAGCCACTCACATATATCGAACGAAACATGGACTGAAAGAAAACCCCGTTGTTCGACTTCATCTAGGTCATGGGCACCTGTCAATGTATCACTATCGAATAGTGGTGACACCAGTGTGAAAACAAACGAGGTGACAGCAACCAAAACGTAATAACCACGTACATAGAATTATGATTTTCCCAGCATGATCGCACTAGTGAATATTTTGTCTTTGTAATTACTGTGCTATTATCAAAAGAACAGCAACAAGTAAATAAATAGAAAACCCAACAATTTCCTTGATTCTGAATATATCCTGCGCTTGTGGAAATGAATCTGTATCGTACGACGATGATACAAGACACAACCTCTTCGATGAGGCACAAAAAGAATAGTTCTAAAATTATGTCTTCAAAAGCAATATATCTAACACTAATAATAACATCTTTCAGTGAACGGTAAATGATCTAACTGTACCGAACACAATTAATGTAAACTTGGCAGTATAGCAGTGTAACTGTTTTTTATGTATATGGTATCTCAAACCTATACCAATATGGGAAAGTACACTGCAATACATTCCTTTTTAAAGAAGTGTTTTGTTTAGGACTCGTCGAGAATAGCTGCAAAATATGTTGATGCTACGTAAGACAATATTCATTCGCTCATTCCTATTTAGCCCCGATAATAACACAACGATACGCCATTTTGCTATTGCTGGTCTTGTGAAAGATTATCCCGTGAAGATCCGGGTTAGAATGAACCTTCAGTAACCCATGCTTGTCGTAAGAGGCGACTAACGGAATCGGGTGGTCAGGCTCGCTGACTTGGTTGACACATGTCATCGGTTCCCAATTGCGCAGATCAATGCTCATGCTGTTGATCATTGGATTGACTGGTCCAGACTCGATTATTTACAGACCGCAGCTATATAGCTGGAATATTGATAAGTGCGGCGTAAATCAAAACTCACTCACTCACTCACTCACTTGTGAAAGATTCACAACGAGAGAGGAAAGATGTACCGCAGACAATACTCACACAGCTGTCCCGAGGAAGGATCTGAAAAAGGGAGAGAGACAATGGTAAATTTGACATTGCAGATGTTAAAACAATATTGGTAAACATTGTTACCTCACAAAGACATTATGAGGGTATGACGAGACATCTGTACTCTGACAAGGGATATATCATTGATGTTGATCATGTTGACTGCACATTGTGAATATTTTCTAATTATGAAATTTGGATTGCACATGACATAGCACCATTGGTGAACAAAGTGACCTTAGAATGACATTTAGTTGTTGTAAACAATACTTTAAAATATCACAAGGTGTATGTTATTTATATTTATTTTGTTGACTGCACGTTCTCTTAAGTGTTATTACGAAATAGTTTACTACCAATGAACTATCGTGAAAAAAAGTAGGGTGTTCTTTAACTTTAAAGTCTTGCAAGTAGTGTACTACTTTAAGCTAGAATGATTTGTGAACTCGTGAAGCAGTTCATCAGGCCTTCCAAAGAAAACTTTCCCACTGTGCAGAAAAACGCAGAAAAGCCCACATTAATCGTGGAAATAGCAACATAAACATAATACCCCGCTACTGAAACAGCAGTGGTCATGTGGTTATTTTTTGGATTATGACATCAAATAGGATCAAGAGTGACGATGTAGTTTACATAATTTTACGAAACTGCCTTTGCTTGTGATTACACAGCTTAAACGAAACAATTTCTCGGTTTTGAAGGTAGGAATAATCTTGATACAACACACAATGCCATTTAGAAAGTGGTCAAATGTAACATGTTATATTTGGGATTACACTTTCTCAGTAAAGTACTGATTCTAGTACTTTTGTTGGGGTCTGTCCTACTCTGGGGGTATGGGTTTGAATCCTGGGTTTGACTCAACCCAACAAAGTACTAGAATCTGTACTTTACTAAGAAAGTGTAATCCCAAATTTAACAAATACCAGAACATGATACTGATGAAGTCGTACCCCTTGTGAAATCTGGTGGAGTAGGGGAAGGAGTAACGGCCGTCGTGTACACCGCTGCAACATTAGATACGACCGGTTATGTTAGGAATATTATTGAATTTATCAGCCATAATACATTATGCGTTTGTTAAATGTGTCGTCATACAATAACATATCGTTTACAAACAGTCTTTTCTGCTATAATTTTACGGAATTAAAACACGTTTTACCCCAAATATAACATGTGTTTCAATTAGAACACAGTCAATTGGGTTTTAAAATCTTTCATATGCTGAAACTAGAACAAAGAGTAATAAAGGAAAATGTCTTACCTGTGGTAGTAAAAGGGAACATCTCTAAAATGAGAAAGCACATTCGTTAATGTCACTGTGTATGTGATAAAATGTCCTGTTTCATGTTGTAAATAATGACTGCTGTCTATTCAAATCTGGACCAGACAATGCAGTGATTGACCTCACAATCATCGATCTACACAAATGGGATACCATAACATGCTCATACCAAGTCAGCGAGCTTGCCTCACGACAGGAATGGGTTGCTGAAGACTAATTTAACCCGGATCTTCTTAAGGGAAAAATAGCCACAACCATTATTGACAGGATGTCCTTTTAGGCACTGCTACGGAACACACAGTAATGTGGCAATGAACCATTTTGAATTTTCAAAAACATTCTTTGCAGGATTTCCAAAACGGGAGACTTTAAGATCCATTGACCTATATATTGTATGTAAATCAATATAAAGAGTTTCCACAGAAAACATGTATACTAAAATGTAACTGTGCATAACATAAAATTGCGTAAAATAAACGTTTTTGGAAAAGTTAATAAAACTAATATAACCCTAATAATCTATAAAACAATAACCCTAAATCACCATGTTAGTAGCAAAGCACTTTGCATGAATATATATGTCACGTATGACGCATAGCACGATCACTTTGTGCACTTTGCCGCATGTTATTATCTTTAGCAAAATAATGCACTGTTACTGTATTCCAGTGGCATATATAGTGTACAGGTTTTCTTTGATCATTACACTGGAATCGTCACTGTTCATATTCATATTTTGTTCTTCAGCTATTTTCCAAAAATTACTTTTTGTCATCTGTCGTAAATGTTAAAAGAAGTTGTGAATCTTAAAATACAGCATCTTGAAATTTCAACTGATTTATTTTGGAATTATTAGCAAAAAATATCCAAAAAGATTTCGATATGTTCAGGAAAATCATATATGTTCGGGTACAAAAATATAATAGTCGTCCCCTAACTATATAATCCTTGATGTCATTGATTAGTTTTATTTGTTTGTTGTTCAACGCGGCACTAAGCAATATTCCAGCTATATGGTGGCGGTCTGTAAATATCGAGTCTAGACCAGACAATGCATTGATCAACAGCATGAGCATCGATCTACGAAACTGGGATACGATGACATGTGTCAACCAAGTCTTACCACCCGATCCAGTTAGTCGCCTCTTACGACAAGCATGAGTTACTGAAGACCAATTCTAACCCGGATCTTCTCTTGGATTAGTATCAAAGTTGAATCACCTTCACAGCTGGTATCACTGTAACCGTTCGTAGAGTCTCGGGTTGCAATATTCTCGGGTAGGCAACAGTACTCCGAAATGATGGGATAAAACAGGCTCATTAGTCTTCCTCCCACGCACTTCCGGTAAGTACAGTAATCTCCTATTTCATCAGTGGTGCAGGCTGTTAATCAGTGGTGTGGAAAATATGAAAACGTCAGTACAAACGATTACAGAGTCATGGCTGTAGGAAATAGGTTCCATATGGTGTAAAGGGCAAACAGATGTGAATATAGAATGAATTGATTACTGAAAATTAGTGATGACACCGGGCACCATAGTACATTTTTTATCAGCATGATCACAAATACCGATCACTCCACAAAGAGAGTTTGGAAGAAAACTGATGTTCAGTTTACTGATGACATTTTTTCAGGGAGTAGTTTGGTGTCATTAGTGTAACAAAATGCCATCAACTCTGATCACAATACGAACAAGGTAAACACAAAACGAGGGATGAGAATATCATGTTACTTGATTTGAAATAATCCATATTCATATACATACGTTCATTTAGAATGAAATATATAAGATAAAAAATATGAGTGAGTGAGTATGGTTTTACGCCGCTTTTAGCAATACTGCAGCAATATCACGGCGTTGGACACCAGAAAGGGGCTTCACACATTATACCAATGTGGGGAATCGATCCCGGGTCCTTAGCGTGACGAGCGGACGCTTTAACCATTAGGCTACCCCAACGTTCCCATTAATATGAAATAGCTACCATCATGGTATGACATTGTAGGCAGAGTGTTAAGAGAAATAATTTGCCTGACGCACATTCGTTCCATGTGTGTTTGGTAATACACTTCAAGTACAATTTGATGCATTTGAAAAAAATAATGTATCAAATAACCACCAGCATGGAATTGTAGTTAAAATTTACTTTAACGGGAACCAGTTCGGCTAACGTACATTCCTTCCAACTGGTCATGGTTGCGGTAATCACTATTGAAAACGTATCAGATTAAAAACACGAGCAAAGGTATATCAACAAAAGAGACGTGTGGTAGTTTGAACATGGGTAACAATCGCAAGCACGTGTTTATCCGCGTCTAGGTGAGGTGAGGTGAGTTGAGGTGAAATTGGGTTTAACGTCGTGCTTGAGAATATTTCGCTCATTTGACGACGTGCATGCGTGTGTATGTGTATGTGTGGCTGCTTGTACTAGCTCAGACTGAAGCTGGTTTTATAGTGCTAGCCCACTGAGATACCATGCCGCAGTGAAGCATGAATACCCCACACAGACACATTATACTGACTCCGAGCCGACCAGTCCTTGTTGTACCCATTAATGCCGAGCGACAGATAGGGACCAACAAGTACCATATTTTAACGTCTTTTGGCATGACGCGGTCGGGGATCGAATCCGCGACCTTCCGCTCTCCGAGCGGACGCTCTAACCACTACAACACGGAGGCGGTCTTATCGGCGTCGACCTAACACCATTGTCGACTTCTTCACCAAATGAAATACACGTGAAACGCATACTATTAAATTCATCTTAAGGGAATTTAAAGTGTTTAGTCCTTGTCAACAAGAAGTTACTACATTGAAGCGAAACATGACGACGATCAAAATACAACATATTATAATGGTCACGATTGTGGTTGCAGACAGAACGCCAATGCACAACAACACACTTTGATTTGTATTGAGGTTACAGTGTTAATCGTTGCCTACTGAGTTGCCGCTACCGACAAGTGTCATACTTGACCTGCACCATTACCAACATAGAGCTGGCATACATCGGTGTTAGGAAACTCTAACAAAGACAGTGAATAAATGTATGAGATATCGTTACTGATATTCTAAATGGGCATATATATACCTTGGTATTGTGTTCAGTTTATAAATAGCTTTATTTAAGGTTCATATGAATAAATGTTTGTTGTAACAAAATCAACCGATAGTCAGAGGAGTATATACGTGTTTTCTGGGACATAATAAGCACATCTACACCTACAAGTGTGAATGTAAGAGAGAACTAAGTTTCTGCTCAAAATAGATTACAAACTGGTGGTTACCAAATGAATGAATGGATGAAAGGATGAATTGTTGAATGAATGAATGAATGAATGAACGTTACGTGAAAAGCGCATGTATGAAAATACACGCCCGAGAAAAATATGTCTCTGCCCAGATTCAAACTAGTGCTTACTGAATGAATGAATGACTTGGAATGGAACTTACGTGGAAAGTGCAACTCTGAAAAATAAAATTGTAATTAGTTGACAATTATCTCGGAAATCGGATTGGTGGTAGGACAGGAATTTATAAATTTGTTTTCTATATTTTTTCAATGCACCATTTCAGGATAAGGTAAGGTAACACTGACAAGCAACCCATACAGTTCAAGAATACTATATACTGTATCTTTTACCCGAGTACAGTTTCAGGGGCATTTTAAGCATCTCATATGATGTTATAATGAACAGTTAACGTCTGTTAAGAAACACTTTATCAACTATCTTTGCAAAGCTAAACCATCAGCAATAAAACAAAAACCACTACTGCGTAACACTTGAGAACCCCCACATGAATTAACATTTTCAATATATACTGTTACATTTTCATCAGGGGTGGTGTTGTTGCCTAGTGGTTAAAGCTTTCACACTGCTGACCAATATTGAATTGACCGACCTGGAAATATGTTGTAGCAATCCTGGGACCACGGGGTGTGATGCATCACAAATTCTTCACAGCAGGTACGGGTGAAAGACGGCTGGGTCGCCCAATACCCATTCACACAGTAGAGATCCGAGCAATGGCTATAACCCTGTTGTAGTAGCCCGTTACCAGTACACATAGCTGAAGCAGTAGGGTATTTAGACATAATTGTTCACGCATTTTCACAATTATTCATTTCGAATTGGCTGTCATTTGTAGCCATGTGTAAACTAACTTGTAATTGTGAGTGCATTTTGAGGTACCATTGCTGGGGTCATAAATACAAAGATGTATTGACATGTGTAAATGTGATAAATTATTTCATTTTTTTATCAAAATCACAAACCATATAGAAATGCTACAATAGAAACTCATTATTTGTTTAAAGAGAGCTACCAAATATCCTCCATCATGTAGGGGCAGATATCCAAGCTTGAGTTAAATGAGCAGCCGGTATGACCGTTGTCACTTCAGGCTTTTCTCTTAGAATACGCCATGATACGACTAAAAAGTATTCGATGCGGCTTTAAACCAAACTTACCTATTCAAGAAGGGAACTGATGTTGAAGCAAACCTCTTGATGAAACGCAGCGAAGGCCACTACTTGCAAATGCTGTCGTCGCCATCATGCACACTGAGGGTGGGGATGGGTGGGGTGGGCTTGTGTTTACTACTCATATTTCATGACATGTTGTCACGTTAATCGTTGTGAGTGTCAGAGTATATCACATTTGCACATGAATATATACAGTCATATATTACAGTCATATATTACACATACACTTTCACACGTTTGATAATTTAGTATAAATACCTGTTGTTGTGGGCTCTGTTATTGTTGTTGTTGTTGGCGACGGTGTTGACGTTGTTGTGGTAATAATTGGTTCTGCAGACACAGATATGAAACAATAAAAGAACATGGAATAAATGCACTGGAACCTGCAAATATTTACTAATGGGTCAACTAAACACTAAGCAGCACTCACGATATGTAAATAGTTACCTGTGTCGTAGAAACCAAGGGCGCAGTTTTCCGGTGCGTAGAAACCGTAGGATCTGCAGCAGTGTTCAGTAATTGCCGCCTCTGGTCGCTGCCATTTGCCGTCTCTACATCGCATCCAGTAACAGTCTGAATTGATGTGTGTGTCTGCCTCTTGGCACTCAGCTAAAGAAGAAGACATGACGATGAAACCTTATTAACATGTTGGCAGAGAGAAAGAGTATGATGGAAGGAATGAAAGATATGCAGTGAAATCTTGGTTACTTGGAGGGAAGAAGACATGACAGTGAAACCTTATCAACATGTAAGGAGACAGACTTTGCAGAAAATCCTTGGCAACTTGGAGAAATGAAGATATGGTAGTTAATCTGTGGTAACTCGGAGGGATGAACTTATCGCATATAATCCTTGGTAACACGGAGGGATGAAGACATGACGCAGAAACACTGTTAAGTTGGAGATATAGAACATCTTTAGTAACACAGAGGGGTGAAGACATGACCGAGAATCTTTATTACCACGGAGGGAGGAAGTCATGACACGGAATCCTTGGTAACATGCAGGGAAGAAGACATGACAGAGATCGTATGTATCTTGGAAAGATGAAGAAATGACAGAGAATCCTTGAAAGCATGAGAGTAGAATCATATTGCAGTGAAATATTCGTTGTATATTTTGTAGTGGAAGAAGTTAGTAAAGCACATAACTTGAACTCATATTTCTGCATATGTTCATCGTCGTTGTTCGAGGAACCCTGTGACCTTGTGTTCTAATTCTTTACTTACGTATGTTGGACGGAGTTGTTGTCAACAGTTCTGAAATGAAATTGATAAACATCGTGTAACATAATACACTTTTCAAATAAAATTAAAAAAAGAAACAGGCTGAATGAATTCAAACTGATCTCATGAACATTGGGAGAAGATATTTATAACATTCATGTGACATTCAAAATGTGACATTTAATTTGCATATAGTACAATGTTCAGAACTTGGTATACAGCTTTGAAGTTAAAAACCTCTTTTCATACCTGGGTACAGCTGCAGACATCGGGACGTCCTCTTCCATGTACAACAGAGTAATGTGTCGGAGTCGTCGCGCAGCTTTAGTGTTTGTATGTTGTTGGTACAGTCGAAGCACATTTCATACTGGCCACAGATGGTATGGAAGTACTGCATTGTCTGACATGCTAAAACAGGCGAGACAGGCATGATCGGTATGTCAAGTTTGATTATGAAGTCCAACAGGTTATTGTGATTCATATATTGTGACTGAGTGGTTTAGTGAGTGAGTGAGTGAGTGAGTGTGCTTTCAGCAATATTCCAGCAATATCACGGCGGGGGACACCAGAAATGGGCTCCACAAATTGAACCCATGTGGGGAATCGAACCCGGGTCTTCGGCGTGACGACCGACCGCTTTAACCACTAGTCTACCCAAACCGCCCCTCATCCCCCATGAATCATACGCAAACAAAGTAGGCGGTTAAAAGACGTTCATTGCGGTTATGTCCTTAAGCGTTAAAACTGACAGTTTCTTGTACGTAATCCATGCAATGCGTTACTATTGGTAGTATGTCTTCATCAATTGAATCAAGTTTATAAATTGACATTTACATCTACACAAAGAAATAACAGTAACTTACCGCATATTGTAGTTTCAGCTGAAACAGAGATTTATATCTAACTGTAGATATATGTAAGGGCAGGGCAGGGCAGGGCAGGGCAGGGCAGGACAGGGCAGGGCAGGGCAGGAAACAGTCTTTATGCGTGAATGAATTGAACAGACTACAAATAAATGTTAGCGGATACGCTTTGATGATACATTAACTGATTTGGTCTATTAGAAGATACTGTATCCTGAGTGGGTCTAGTCCTAGATCTTAGAATCCAGTTAAATTTAAGTTCAGTATGAATAAATAGGGCATTCTAGGTGTCTATGGCAACACACCAACTTACGTGGCATCGTGGTCGGCTGCGTGGTGAACTGGACTGCAACACACAAAGTAAACATGTATGAACTATCTGTTACCATAAAAAATACGAAGCACGCACGTAGTTCATTGTTAGAATGAGGATATTAAGTACATGTCAATGTACATGTCATTGTTAACATGGCACATTTGGTCTCAACTTTACCCCAAAGTTTAACATGTGTTTCAATTAAAACACAGTTAATTGGGTTTTAAAATCTTTTACATGGTGAAACTAGAACAAAGCGGAATAGAGGAAAATGTCTCACCTGTGGTAGTAAAAGGGAACATCTCTAAAATGAGAAAGCACATTCGTTAATGTCACTGTGTATGTGATAAAATGTCCTGTTTTATGTTGTAAATAATGACTGCTGTCTATTCAAATCTGGACCAGACAATGCAGTGATTGACCTCATAATCCATAATCATCGATCTACACAAATGGGATACCATAACATGCTCATACCAAGTCAGCGAGCTTGCCTCACGACAGGAATGAGTTGCTGAAGACTAATTTAACCCGGATCTTCTTAAGGGAAAAATAGTAACAGCCATTATTGACAGGATGTCCTTTTAGGCACTGCTACGGAACACACAGTAATGTGGCAATGAACCATTTTGAATTTTCAAAAACATTCTTTGCAGGATTTCCACAACGGGAGACTTTAAGATCCATTGACCTGTATATTGTATGTAAATCAATATAAAGAGTTTCCACAGACAACATGTATACTAAAATGTAACTGTGCATAACATAAAATTGTGTAAAATAAACGTTTTTGGAAAAGTTAATAAAACTAATATAACCCTAATAACCTATAAAACAATAACCCTAAATCACCATGTTAGTAGCAAAGCACTTTGCATGAAATGTTTATGTCACGTATGACGCTTAGCACGATCACTTTGTGCACTTTGCCGCATGTTATAATCTTTAAGCAAAATAATGCACTGTTACTGTATTCCAGTGGCATATATAGTGTACAGGTTTTCTTTGATCATTACACTGGAATCGTCACTGTTCATATTCATATTTTGTTCTTCAGCTATTTTCCAAAAAATACTTTTTGTCATCTGTCGTAAATTTTAAAAGAAGTTGTGAATCTTAAAATACAGCATCTTGAAATTTCAACTGATTTATTTTGGAATTATTAGCAAAAATATATCCAAAAGATTTCGATATGTTAAGGAAAATCATATATGTTCGGGTACAAAAATATAATAGTCGTCCCCTAACTATATAATCCTTGATGTCTTGGATTAGTTTTATTTGTTTGTTGTTCAACGCTGCACTCAGCATTATTCCAGCTATATGGTGGCGGTCTGTAAATATCGAGTCTAGACCAGACAATGCATTGATCAACAGCATGAGCATCGATCTACAAAACTGGGATACGATGACATGTGTCAACCAAGTCTGCGAGCCTTACCACCCGATCCAGTTAGTCGCCTCTTACGACAAGCATGAGTTACTGAAGACCAATTCTAACCCGGATCTTCTCTTGGATTAGTATCAAAGTTGAATCACCTTCACAACTGGTATCACTGTCACCGTTCGTAAAGCCTCGGTTTGCAATATTCTCGGGTAGGCAACAGTACTCCGAAATGATGGGATAAAACAGGCTCATTAGTCTTCCTCCCACGCACTTCCGGTAAGTACAGGATGGTCCTATTTCATCAGCGGTGCAGGCTGTTAATCAGTGGTGTGGAAAATATGAAACGTCAGTACAAACGATTACAGAGTCATGGCTGTAGGAAATAGGTTCCATATGGTGTAAAGGGCAAACAGATGTGAATATAGAATGAATTGATTACGGAAAATTAGAGATGACACCGGGCACCATAGTACATTTTTTATCAACATGATCACAAATACCGATTATTCCACAAAGAGGGTTTGGAGCAGAAACTGATGTTCAGTTTACTGATGACATTTTTTCAGGGAGTAGTTTGGTGTCATTAGTGTAACAAAATGCCATCAACTCTTATCACAATACGAACAAGATAAACACAATACGAGGGATGAGAATATAATGTTACTTGATTGGAAATAATCCGTATTCATATACATACGTTCATGTAATTAGAAATATATAAGATAAAAAATATGAGTGAGTGAGTATGGTTTTACGCCGCATTTAGCAATACTGCAGCAATATCACGGCGTTGGACACCAGAAAGGGGCTTCACACATCGTACCAATGTGGGGAATCGATCCCGGGTCTTTAGCGTGACGAGCGGACGCTTTAACCTTGGGCTACCCCAACGTTCCCATTAATATGAAATAACTACCATCTTGGTATGACATTGTTGGCAGAGCGCAAAGAGAAATAATTTGCCTGACGCACATTCGTTCCTTGTGTGTTTGGTAATACACTTCCAGTACAATTTAATGCATTTGAAAAAATAATTGATCAAATAACCACCAGCTTGGTATGAAATTGTAGTAAAGATTTAGTTTAACGGGAACCAGTTCGCCTAACGTTCATTCCTTCCAACTGTCCATGGTTGCGGTAATCACTATTGAAAACGTATCAGATTAAAAACACGAGCAAAGGTATATCAAAAAAAGAAACGTGCGGTAGTTTGAACATGGGCAACAATCGCAAACACGTGTTTATCCGCGTCGAGGTGAGGTGAGGTGAGGTGAGGTGAGATGAAATTGGGTTTAACGTCGTGCTTGAGAATATTTCGCTCATTTGACGACGTGCATGCGTGTGTATGTGTATGTGTGGCTGCTTGTACTAGCTCAGATTGAAGCTGGTTTTATAGTGCTAGCCCACTGAGATACCATGCCGCAGTGAAGCATGAATACCCCATTCAGACACATTATTCTGACTCCGAGCCGACCAGTCCTTGTTGTACCCATTAATGCCGAGAGCCATGCAGGGACCAACAAGTACCATATTTTAATGTATTTTGGTATGACGCGGTCGGGGATCGAACCCGCGACCTTCCGCTCTCCGGGCGGACGCTCTAACCACTACAACACGGAGGGGGTCTTATCGGCGTCGACCTAACACCAGTGTCGACTTCTTCACCAAATGAAATACATGTGAAACGCATACTATTAAATTCATCTTAAGGGAATTGAAAGTGTTTAGTCCTTGTCAACAAGAAGTTAATACATAGAAGCGAAACATGACGACGATACAACATATAAAAATCACGATTGTGGTTGCAGACAGAACGCCAATGCACAACACACTTTGATTTGTATTGAGGTTACAGTGTTAATCGTTGCCTACTGAGTTGCCGCTACCTACAAGCGTCATACTTGACCTGCATCATTACAAACATAGGACTGGCATACATCGGTGTTAGGAAACTCTAACAAAGACAGTGAATAAATGTATGAGATATCGTTACTGATATTCTAAATGGGCATATGTATACCATGGTATTGTGTTCAGTTTATAAATAGCTTTATATAAGGTTCATACGAATAAATGTTTGTTGTAACAAAATCAACCCATAGTCAGAGGAGTATTTGCGTTTTTGCTGGGACACAATAAGCGCATCTACACCTACAAGTGTGAATGTAAGAGAGAACTAAGTTTCTGCTCAAAATAAATAACAAACTGGTGGTTACCAAATGAATGAATGGATAAAAGGATGAATTGTTGAATGAATGAATGAATGAATGAATGAATGAATGAATGAATGAACGTTACGTGAAAAGCGCATGTATGAAAATACACGCCCGAGAAAAATAAGTCTCTGCCCAGATTCAAAACTAGTGCTTACTGAATGAATGAATGACTTGAAATGGAACTTACGTGGAAAGTGCAACTCTGAAAAATAAAATTGTAATTAGTTGACAATTATCTCGGAAAACGGATTGGTGGTAGGACAGGAATTTATAAATTTGTTTTTCTATATTTCTTCAGTGCACCATTTCAGGGTTAGGTAAGGTAACACTGACAAGCAATCCATACAGTTCAAGAATACTATATACTATATCTTTTACCTGAGTACAGTTTCAGGGGCATTTTGAGCATCTCATATGATGTTATAATGAACAGTTAACGTCTGTTAAGAAAATCTTTATCAACTATCTTTGCAAAGCTAAACCATCAGCAATAAAACAAAAACCACTACTGCGTAACACTTGAGAACCCCCACATGAATTAACATTTTCAATATATACTGTTACATTTTCATCAGGGGTGGTGTTGTTGCCTAGTGGTTAAAGCATTCACTCGTCACGCCGAAGACACGGGTTCGATTCTCCACAAGGGTACAATGTGTGAAGACCATTTTCTGGTGTCCACCGCCGTGATATTGCGCCAATATTGCTAAAAGCGACATAAAACCCAACTCCCTCCCTCGCTGTAAACCTCACATTCCCATCAACATAAATGTCTTTTTGTATCTTCAATCTAAAATTTGATTATTTAAGTTATGATTAAAGAAAGTTATGTTATTTCGGCCAATATCTTAGTACCATTTGAAGTACCAGTGAAAACATCAGCCCTAACCTGCATGGTAGTGTTCTTTTTCTCTAGGGTTTTTCTCTGCTTATAGCAATATCAAATCGAATCCAGCAGCAGTGGGCTCCACACAATGAACCTATGTGGGAAATCTAGCCCAGTTCTCCAGCATGGCGAGTGAACAATGTAATCACGACTCTAGCTCTTTGTTTCGTTGACAGAATGGATATTGAAAAGGCAGCATAACAACGTATACGATTTGTTAGCGTGGACTTCTACTGCAATGATGAAATAGAAAAGTAATTGATGGTTTTACCTGTGATTATTAGTGTGACAGTTGCTCCACCTTTAACTCGACGGACATGTAAAATAGCCATACAGAAGGAAAAGTGTTCCTTCCTGGGCCCTTATTCTAGAAACGTTCGTAACCCTAAGATTTCTGAACTTTGATCGTAGCTAATGTGTTAAGAATGGGCTTACAAAGTTCGTAGGCTACGAACGTTTCGAGAATAGCTAGCCTGTTCCATACAAATGGGATGGATGTATTGTGCTGAACCCATTGTAAGTTTCATGCACCAAAATAATGTACACAAAAACTCAAATCCAACTCCGTCAAATACACTCACTCACATAACTGGATGCTGACCAATATTGAATTGACCGACCTGGAAATATGTTGTAGCAATCCTGGGACCACGGGGTGTCATGCATCACAAATTCTTCACAGCAGGTGCGGGTGAAAGACGGCTGGGTCGCCCAATACCCATTCACACAGTAGAGATCCGAGCAATGGCTGTAACCCTGTTGTAGTAGCCCGTTACCAGTACACATAGCTGAAGCAGTAGGGTATTTAGACATAATTGTTCACGCATTTTCACAATGATTCATTTCGATTTAGCTGTCATTTGTGGCCATGTGTAAACTAACTTTGTAATTGTGAGTACATTTTGAGGTACCATTGCTGGGGTCATAAATACAAAGATGTATTGACATGTGTCAATGTGATAATTTATTTCATTTTTTTATCAAAATCACAAACCATATAGAAATGCTACAATAGAAACTCATTATTTGTTTAAAGAAAGCTACCAAATATCCTCCATGATGTAGGGGCAGATATCCAAGCTCGAGTTAAATGAGCAGCCGGTATGACCGTTGTCACTTCAGGCTTTTCTCTTAGAATACGCCATGATACGACTAAAAAGTATTCGATGCGGCTTTAAACCAAACTTACCTATTCAAGAAGGGAACTGATGTTGAAGCAAACCTCTTGATGAAACGCAGCGAAGGTCACTACTTGCAAATACAGTCGTCGCCATCATGCACACTGAGGGTGGGGATGGGTGGGGGTGGGGTGTGTTTACTACTCATATTTCATGACATGTTGTCACGTTAAACGTTGTGAGTGTCAGAGTATATCACATTTGCACATGAATATATACAGTCATATATTACAGTCATATATTACACATACACTTTCACACGTTTGATAATTTAGTATAAATACCTGTTGTTGTTGGCTCTGTTATTGTTGTTGTTGTTGGCGACGGTGTTGACGTTGTTGTGGTAATAATTGGTTCTGCAGACACAGATATGAAGCAATAAAAGAACATGGAATAAATGCACTGGAACCTGCAAATATTTACTAATGGGTCAACTAAACACTAAGCAGCACTCACGATATGTAAATAGTTACCTGTGTCGTAGAAACCAAGGGCGCAGTTTTCCGGTGCGTAGAAACCGTAGGATCTGCAGCAGTGTTCAGTAATTGCCGCCTCTGGTCGCTGCCATTTGCCGTCTCTACATCGCATCCAGTAACAGTCTGAATTGATGTGTGTGTCTGCCTCTTGGCACTCAGCTAAAGAAGAAGACATGACGATGAAACCTTATTAACATGTTGGCAGAGAGACAGAGTATGATGGAGGGAATGAAAGATATGCAGTGAAACCTTGGTTACTTGGAGGGAAGAAGACATGACAGTGAAACCTTATCAACATGTAAGGAGACAGACTTTGCAGAAAATCCTTGGCAACTTGGAGAAATGAAGATATGGTAGAGAATCTGTGGTAACTCGGATGGATGAACATATCGCATATAATCCTTGGTAACACGGAGGGATGAAGACATGACGGAGAAACCCTGTTAAGTTGGAGATATAGAACATCTTTAGTAACACAGAGGGGTGAAGACATGACCGAGAATCTTTAGTACCACGGAGGGAGGAAGTCATGGCACGGAATCCTTTGTAACATGCAGGGAGGAAGACATGACAGAGATCGCATGTATCTTGGAAAGATGAAGAAATGACAGAGAATCCTTGAAAGCATGAGAGTAGAATCATATTGCAGTGAAATATTTCGTTGTATATTTTGTAGTGGAAGAAGTTAGTAAAGCACATAACTTGAACTCATATTTCAGCATATGTTCATCGTCGTTGTTCGAGGAACCCTGTGACCTTGTGTTCTAATTCTTTACTTACGTATGTTGGACGGAGTTGTTGTCAACAGTTCTGAAATGAAATTGATAAACATCGTGTAACATAATACACTTTTTAAATAAAATAAAAAAGAAACAATCTGAATGAATTCAAACTGATCTCATGAACATTGGGAGAAGATATTTATAACATTCATGTGACATTCAAAATGTGACATTTAATTTGCATATAGTACAATGTTCAGAACTTGGTATACAGCTTTGAAGTTAAAAACCTCTTTTCATACCTGGGTACAGCTGCAGACATCGGGACGTCCTCGTCCATGTACAACAGAGTAATGTGTCGGAGTCGTCGCGCAGCTTTAGTGTTTGTATGTTGTTGGTACAGTCAAGGCACATTTCATACTGGCCACAGATGGTATGGAAGTACTGCATTGTCTGACATGCTAAAACAGGCGGGACAGGCATGATCGGTATGTCAAGTTTGATTATGAAGTCCAACAGGTTATTGTGATTCATATATTGTGACTGAGTGGTTTAGTGAGTGAGTGGGTGAGTGAGTGAGTGTGCTTTCAGCAATATTCCAGCAATATCACGGCGGGGGACACCAGAAATGGGCTCCACAAATTGAACCCATGTGGGGAATCGAACCCGGGTCTTCGGCGTGACGACCGACCGCTTTAACCACTAGTCTACCAAACCGCCCCTCATCCCCCATGAATCATACGCAAACAAAGCAGGCGGTTAAAAGACGTTGATTGCGGTTATGTCCTTAAGTGTTAAAACTGACAGTTTCTTGTACGCAATCCATGCAATGCGTTACTATAGGTAGTATGTCTTCATCAATTGAATCAAGTGTATAAATTGACATTTACATCTACACAAAGAAATAACAGTAACATACCGCATATTGTAGTTTCAGCTGAAACAGAGATTTATATCTAACTGTAGATATATGTAAGGGCAGGGCAGGGCAGGGCAGGGCAGGGCAGGGCAGGGCAGGGCAGGGCAGGGCAGGGCAGGGCAGGGCAGGGCAGGGCAGGGCAGGGCAGGGCAGGGCAGGAAACAGTCTTTATGCGTGAATGAATTGAACAGACTACAAATAAATGTTAGCGGATACGCTTTGATGATACATTAACTGATTTGGTCTATTAGAAGATACTGTATCCTGAGTGGGTCTAGTCCTAGATCTTAGAATCCAGTTAAATTTAAGTTCAGTATGAATAAATAGGGCATTCTAGGTGTCTATGGCAACACACCAACTTACGTGGCATCGTGGTCGGCTGCGTGGTGAACTGGACTGCAACACACAAAGTAAACATGTATGAACTATCTGTTACCATAAAAAATACGAAGCACGCACGTAGTTCATTGTTAGAATGAGGATATTAAGTACATGTCAATGTACATGTCATTGTTAACATGGCACATTTGGTCTCAACTTTACCCCAAAGTTTAACATGTGTTTCAATTAAAACACAGTTAATTGGGTTTTAAAATCTTTTACATGGTGAAACTAGAACAAAGCGGAATAGAGGAAAATGTCTCACCTGTGGTAGTAAAAGGGAACATCTCTAAAATGAGAAAGCACATTCGTTAATGTCACTGTGTATGTGATAAAATGTCCTGTTTTATGTTGTAAATAATGACTGCTGTCTATTCAAATCTGGACCAGACAATGCAGTGATTGACCTCATAATCCATAATCATCGATCTACACAAATGGGATACCATAACATGCTCATACCAAGTCAGCGAGCTTGCCTCACGACAGGAATGAGTTGCTGAAGACTAATTTAACCAGGATCTTCTTAAGGGAAAAATAGCAACAGCCATTATTGACAGGATGTCCTTTTAGGCACTGCTACGGAACACACAATAATGTGGCAATGAACCATTTTGAATTTTCAAAAACATTCTTTGAAGGATTTCCACAACGGGAGACTTTAAGATCCATTGACCTGTATATTGTATGTAAATCAATATAAAGAGTTTCCACAGACAACATGTATACTAAAATGTAACTGTGCATAACATAAAATGGCGTAAAATAAACGTTTTTGGAAAAGTTAATAAAACTAATATAACCCTAATAACCTATAAAACAATAACCCTAAATCACCATGTTAGTAGCAAAGCACTTTGCATGAAATGTTTATGTCACGTATGACGCTTAGCACGATCAATTTGTGCACTTTGCCGCATGTTATAATCTTTAAGCAAAATAATGCACTGTTACTGTATTCCAGTGGCATATATAGTGTACAGGTTTTCTTTGATCATTACACTGGAATCGTCACTGTTCATATTCATATTTTGTTCTTCAGCTATTTTCCAAAAAATACTTTTTGTCATCTGTCGTAAATTTTAAAAGAAGTTGTGAATCTTAAAATACAGCATCTTGAAATTTCAACTGATTTATTTTGGAATTATTAGCAAAAAATATCCAAAAAAGATTTCGATATGTTAAGGAAAATCATATTTGTTCGGGTACAAAAATATAATAGTCGTCCCCTAACTATATAATCCTTGATGTCTTGGATTAGTTTTATTTGTTTGTTGTTCAACGCTGCACTCAGCATTATTCCAGCTATATGGTGGCGGTCTGTAAATATCGAGTCTAGACCAGACAATGCATTGATCAACAGCATGAGCATCGATCTACTAAACCGGGATACGATGACATGTGTCAACCAAGTCTGCGAGCCTTACCACCCGATCCAGTTAGTCGCCTCTTACGACAAGCATGGGTTACTGAAGACCAATTCTAACCCGGATCTTCTCTTGGATTAGTATCAAAGTTGAATCACCTTCACAGCTGGTATCACTGTCACCGTTCGTAAAGCCTCGGTTTGCAATATTCTCGGGTAGGCAACAGTACTCCCGAAATGATGGGATAAAACAGGCTCATTAGTCTTCCGCCCACGCACTTCCGGTAAGTACAGGATGGTCCTATTTCATCAGCAGTGCAGGCTGTTAATCAGTGGTGTGGAAAATATGAAACGTCAGTACAAACGATTACAGAGTCATGGCTGTAGGAAATAGGTTCCATATGGTGTAAAGGGCAAACAGATGTGAATATAGAATGAATTGATTACGGAAAATTAGAGATGACACCGGGCACCATAGTACATTTTTTATCAACATGATCACAAATACCGATTATTCCACAAAGAGGGTTTGGAGCAGAAACTGATGTTCAGTTTACTGATGACATTTTTTCAGGGAGTAGTTTGGTGTCATTAGTGTAACAAAATGCCATCAACTCTGATCACAATACGAACAAGATAAACACAATACGAGGGATGAGAATATAATGTTACTTGATTGGAAATAATCCATATTCATATACATACGTTCATGTAATTAGAAATATATAAGATAAAAAATATGAGTGAGTGAGTATGGTTTTACGCCGCATTTAGCAATACTGCAGCAATATCACGGCGTTGGACACCAGAAAGGGGCTTCACACATCGTACCAATGTGGGGAATCGATCCCGGTCTTTAGCGTGACGAGCGGACGCTTTAACCATTGGGCTACCCCAACGTTCCCATTAATATGAAATAGCTACCATCTTGGTATGACATTGTTGGCAGAGCGCAAAGAGAAATAATTTGCCTGACGCACATTCGTTCCTTGTGTGTTTGGTAATACACTTCCAGTACAATTTAATGCATTTGAAAAAATAATTGATCAAATAACCACCAGCTTGGTATGAAATTGTAGTAAAGATTTAGTTTAACGGGAACCAGTTCGCCTAACGTTCATTCCTTCCAACTGTCCATGGTTGCGGTAATCACTATTGAAAACGTATCAGATTAAAAACACGAGCAAAGGTATATCAAAAAAAGAAACGTGCGGTAGTTTGAACATGGGCAACAATCGCAAACACGTGTTTATCCGCGTCGAGGTGAGGTGAGGTGAGGTGAAATTGGGTTTAACGTCGTGCTTGAGAATATTTCGCTCATTTGACGACGTGCATGCGTGTGTATGTGTATGTGTGGCTGCTTGTACTAGCCCAGATTGAAGCTGGTTTTATAGTGCTAGCCCACTGAGATACCATGCCGCAGTGAAGCATGAATACCCCATTCAGACACATTATTCTGACTCCGAGCCGACCAGTCCTTGTTGTACCCATTAATGCCGAGAGCCATGCAGGGACCAACAAGTACCATATTTTAATGTATTTTGGTATGACGCGGTCGGGGATCGAACCCGCGACCTTCCGCTCTCCGGGCGGACGCTCTAACCACTACAACACGGAGGGGGTCTTATCGGCGTCGACCTAACACCCAGTGTCGACTTCTTCGCCAAATGAAATACATGTGAAACGCATACTATTAAATTCATCTTAAGGGAATTGAAAGTGTTTAGTCCTTGTCAACAAGAAGTTAATACATAGAAGCGAAACATGACGACGATACAACATATAATAATCACGATTGTGGTTGCAGACAGAACGCCAATGCACAACAACACACTTTGATTTGTATTGAGGTTACAGTGTTAATCGTTGCCTACTGAGTTGCCGCTACCTACAAGCGTCATACTTGACCTGCATCATTACAAACATAGGACTGGCATACATCGGTGTTAGGAAACTCTAACAAAGACAGTGAATAAATGTATGAGATATCGTTACTGATATTCTAAATGGGCATATGTATACCATGGTATTGTGTTCAGTTTATAAATAGCTTTATATAAGGTTCATATGAATAAATGTTTGTTGTAACAAAATCAACCCATAGTCAGAGGAGTATTTGCGTTTTTGCTGGGACACAATAAGCGCATCTACACCTACAAGTGTGAATGTAAGAGAGAACTAAGTTTCTGCTCAAAATAAATAACAAACTGGTGGTTACCAAATGAATGAATGGATAAAAGGATGAATTGTTGAATGAATGAATGAATGAATGAATGAATGAATGAATGAATGAATGAATGAATGAACGTTACGTGAAAAGCGCATGTATGAAAATACACGCCCGAGAAAAATAAGTCTCTGCCCAGATTCAAAACTAGTGCTTACTGAATGAATGAATGACTTGAAATGGAACTTACGTGGAAAGTGCAACTCTGAAAAATAAAATTGTAATTAGTTGACAATTATCTCGGAAAACGGATTGGTGGTAGGACAGGAATTTATAAATTTGTTTTTCTATATTTCTTCAGTGCACCATTTCAGGGTAAGGTAAGGTAACACTGACAAGCAATCCATACAGTTCAAGAATACTATATACTATATCTTTTACCTGAGTACAGTTTCAGGGGCATTTTGAGCATCTCATATGATGTTATAATGAACAGTTAACGTCTGTTAAGAAAATCTTTATCAACTATCTTTGCAAAGCTAAACCATCAGCAATAAAACAAAAACCACTACTGCCAAACACTTGAGAACCCCCACATGAATTAACATTTTCAATATATACTGTTACATTTTCATCAGGGGTGGTGTTGTTGCCTAGTGGTTAAAGCATTCACTCGTCACGCCGAAGACACGGGTTCGATTCTCCACAAGGGTACAATGTGTGAAGACCATTTTCTGGTGTCCACCGCCGTGATATTGCGCCAATATTGCTAAAAGCGACATAAAACCCAACTCCCTCCCTCGCTGTAAACCTCACATTCCCATCAACATAAATGTCTTTTTGTATCTTCAATCTAAAATTTGATTATTTAAGTTATGATTAAAGAAAGTTATGTTATTTCGGCCAATATCTTAGTACCATTTGAAGTACCAGTGAAAACATCAGCCCTAACCTGCATGGTAGTGTTCTTTTTCTCTAGGGTTTTTCTCTGCTTATAGCAATATCAAATCGAATCCAGCAGCAGTGGGCTCCACACAATGAACCTATGTGGGAAATCTAGCCCAGTTCTCCAGCATGGCGAGTGAACAATGTAATCACGACTCTAGTTCTTAGTTTCGTTGACAGAATTGATATTGAAAAGGCAGCAACGTAATCGATTTGTTAGCGTGGACTTCTATTGAATGATGAAATAGAAAAGTAATTGATGGTTTTACCTGTGATTATTAGTGTGACAGTTGTTCCACCTTTAACTCGACGGACATGTAAAATAGCCATACAGAAGGAAAAGTATTCCTTCCTGGGCCCTTTATTCTAGAAACGTTCGTAACCCTAAGATTTCTGAACTTTGATCGTAGCTAATGTGTTAAGAATGGGCTTACAAAGTTCGTAGGCTACGAACGTTTCGAGAATAGCTAGCCTGTTCCATACAAATGGGATGGATATATTGTGCTGAACCCATTGTAAGTTTCATGCACCAAAATAACGTACACAAAAACTCAAATCCAACTCCGTCAAATACACTCACTCACATAACTGCATGCTGACCAATATTGAATTGACCGACCTGGAAATATGTTGTAGCAATCCTGGGACCACGGGGTGTCATGCATCACAAATTCTTCACAGCAGGTACGGGTGAAAGACGGCTGGGTCGCCCAATACCCATTCACACAGTAGAGATCCGAGCAATGGCTATAACCCTGTTGTAGTAGCCCGTTACCAGTACACATAGCTGAAGCAGTAGGGTATTTAGACATAATTGTTAACGCATTTTCACAATTATTCATTTCGATTTGGCTGTCATTTGTGGCCATGTGTAAACTAACTTTGTAATTGTGAGTACATTTTGAGGTACCATTGCTGGGGTCATAAATACAAAGATGTATTGACATGTGTCAATGTGATAATTTATTTCATTTTTTTATCAAAATCACAAACCATATAGAAATGCTACAATAGAAACTCATTATTTGTTTAAAGAGAGCTACCAAATATCCTCCATGATGTAGGGGCAGATATCCAAGCTTGAGTTAATGAGCAGCCGGTATGACCGTTGTCACTTCAGGCTTTTCTCTTAGAATACGCCATGATACGACTAAAAAGTATTCGATGCGGCTTTAAACCAAACTTACCTATTCAAGAAGGGAACTGATGTTGAAGCAAACCTCTTAATGAAACGCAGCGAAGGCCACTACTTGCAAATGCTGTCGTCGCCATCATGCACGCTGAGGGTGGGGATGGGTGGGGGCGGGCTTGTGTTTACTACTCATATTTCATGACATGTTGTCACGTTAAACGTTGTGAGTGTCAGAGTATATCACATTTGCACATGAATATATACAGTCATATATTACAGTCATATATTACACATACACTTTCACACGTTTGATAATTTAGTATAAATACCTGTTGTTGTTGGCTCTGTTATTGTTGTTGTTGTTGGCGACGGTGTTGACGTTGTTGTGGTAATAATTGGTTCTGCAGACACAGATATGAAGCAATAAAAGAACATGGAATAAATGCACTGGAACCTGCAAATATTTACTAATGGGTCAACTAAACACTAAGCAGCACTCACGATATGTAAATAGTTACCTGTGTCGTAGAAACCAAGGGCGCAGTTTTCCGGTGCGTAGAAACCGTAGGATCTGCAGCAGTGTTCAGTAATTGCCGCCTCTGGTCGCTGCCATTTGCCGTCTCTACATCGCATCCAGTAACAGTCTGAATTGATGTGTGTGTCTGCCTCTTGACACTCAGCTAAAGAAGAAGACATGACGATGAAACCTTATTAACATGTAGGCAGAGAGAGAGAGTATGATGGAGGGAATGAAAGATATGCAGTGAAACCTTGGTTACTTGGAGGGAAGAAGACATGACAGTGAAACCTTATCAACATGTAAGGAGACAGACTTTGCAGAAAATCCTTGGCAACTTGGAGAAGATATGGTAGTTAAGCTGTGGTAACTCGGAGGGATGAAGATATGGCATATAATCCTTGGTAACACGGAGGGATGAAGACATGACGGAGAAACATTGTTAAGCTGGAGATATAGAACATCTTTAGTAACACAGAGGGATGAAGACATGACCGAGAATCTTTATTACCACGGAGGAAGGAAGTCATGACACGGAATCCTTGGTAACATGCAGGGAGGAAGACATGACAGAGATCGCAAGTATCTTGGAAAGATGAAGAAATGACAGAGAATCCTTTAAAGCATGAGAGTAGAATCATATTGCAGTGAACTCTAGAAATATTTCGTTGTATACTTTGTAGTGGAAGAAGTTAGTAAAGCACATAACTTGAACTCATATTTCTGCATATGTTCATCGTCGTTGTTCGAGGAACCCTGTGACCTTGTGTTCTAATTCTTTACTTACGTATGTTGGACGGAGTTGTTGTCAACAGTTCTGAAATGAAATTGATAAACATCGTGTAACATAATACACTTTTCAAATAAAATTAAAAAAAGAAACAGGCTGAACAAATTCAAACTGATCTCATGAACATTGGGAGAAGATATTTATAACATTCATGTGACATTCAAAATGTGACATTTAATTTGCATATAGTACAATGTTCAGAACTTGGTATACAGCTTTGAAGTTAAAACCTCTTTTCATACCTGGGTACAGCTGCAGACATCGGGACGTCCTCGTCCATGTACAACAGAGTAATGTGTCGGAGTCGTCGCGCAGCGTTAGTGTCTGTATGTTGTTGGTACAGTCGAAGCACATTTCATACTGGCCACAGATGGTATGGAAGTACTGCATTGTCGGACATGCTAAAACAGGCGAGACAGGCATGATCGGTATGTCAAGTTTGATTTGAAGTCCAACAGGTTATTGTGATTCATATATTGTGACTGAGTGGTTTAGTGAGTGAGTGAGTGAGTGAGTGAGTGAGTGTGCTTTCAGCAATATTCCAGCAATATCACGGCGGGGGACACCAGAAATGGGCTCCACAAATTGAACCCATGTGGTTAATCGAACCCGGGTCTTCGGCATGACGACCGACCGCTTTAACCACTAGACTACCAAACCGCCCCTCATCCACTATGAATCATACGCAAACAAAGCAGGCGGTTAAAAGACGTTGATCGTGGTTATGTCCTTAAGCGTTAAAACTGACAGTTTCTTGTACGTAATCCATGCAATGCGTTACTATGGGCAGTATGTCTTGATCAATTGAATCAAGTGTATAAATTGACATTTACATCTACACAAAGAAATAACAGTAACATACCGCATGTTGTAGTTTCAGCTGAAACAGAGATTTATATCTAACTGTAGATATATGTGAGATGTACAATCGACTTTCAATACTCTTTAGTGAGTTTTGGAAGAGGCAGGGCAGGGCAGGGCAGGGCAGGGCAGGGGCAGGGCAGGGCAGGGCAGGGCAGGGCAGGGCAGGGCAGGGGCAGGGCAGGGCAGGGCAGGGCAGGGGGCAGGGCAGGGCAGGGCAGGGCACAGGACAGGGCAGGGCAGGAAACAGTCTTTATGCGTGAATGAGTTGAACAGACTACAAATAAATGTTAGCGGATACGCTTTGATATTACATTAACTGATTTGGTCTATTAGAAGATACTGTATCCTGAGTGGGTCTAGTCGTGGATCTTAGAATCCAGTTAAATTTAAGTTCAGTATGAATAAATAGGGCATTCTAAGTGTCTATGGCAACACATCAACTTACGTGGCATCGTGGTCGGCTGCATGGTGAACTGGACTGCAACACACAAAGTGAACATGTATGAACTATCTGTTGCCATAAAAAATACGAAGCACGCACGTAGTTCATTGTTAGAATGAGGATATTAAGTACATGTCAATGTACATGTCACTGTTAACATGGCACATTTGGTCTCACCTTAGGCAAGCGGGTCACCCAGCAGAAAATGGGTACCCGGCGGGAGAAGTTATTATTAACCTTCTAGCGCCACACAGGCAGCTTGGGTTTTCTAGGTACTAACGAACGTGAGGTACATGTAGTGCGCACTTAGAGCATACCCGCGGGGCGTGGAGTTATCATTATTACTATGTGTGGAGTTCTGAATTGCGCTGATCGATGCTCATGTTCTTGATCACTGGAATGCCTAGTTCAGACCGCTGCCATGTAGCTAGAATATTGCTGAGTGCAGCGTTAAACAACACACAAACAAAACGTCACACATAAAATATCCTCTATATTCCTGTTTTTACGTTTATTCGCTCC
Source organism: Haliotis rubra (assembly GCF_003918875.1). NCBI lineage: Eukaryota > Metazoa > Mollusca > Gastropoda > Lepetellida > Haliotidae > Haliotis > Haliotis rubra. Next base: position 36,925 of record NW_025765513.1, on the reverse strand, counting down.
AGTTAACATAAATTTCAACATGATCTCTTTTCTTTGCCTCTTTTACAATCAATCCAGAGTCTTTATCAGGACACGTATTGAAAACAGCAGCTCGGAATTCCGCCTGGGTTTCAAGTAGAGTTTCATCTTATGCTACGTTTCTGACGGTGATATCACTGGTTCCTCCTTATGAGTGAGTGAGTGAGTATGGTTTTTACGCCGCTTTTAGCAATATTCCAGCAATATCGTGGCGGGGACACCAGAAATGCGCTTCACACATTGTGTCCATGTGGGGATTCGAACCCGGGTCTTCGGCGTGACGAGCTGACGCTTTAACCACCAGGCTACCCCACCGCCCTCCTCCTTATGAATAGAACCAACAAACCAGTTTCCAGTACAATACCTGAAGAGTGAGTGAGTGAGTGAGTGAGTGATCATGAGTTTAGTATTACGCCGCACTGAGCAATATTCCAGCTATATGGCGGCGTAAATATTGTAAATAATCGAGTCTGGACTAGACAATCCAGTGATCAACAGCATGAACATCGAGAATTGGGAACCTGAACAGAATTACCTGGGAATGCGTTGTCACAGAGTTCTGAACGGTGCGGCTGTTGGCAGCATTCCTCGGACACCCGGAGTATGACGTTATCGCTGAGGTAACCGTCCTCACACTTTATGTCCCAGCACGAGTCGGGGGACATTGGCTGGTCCTCCGTGCATGGTTCTACAGAGTGTAAGATGGTTAATGGCCATGGATTGATGACGAATGTAATGATGTCGACAACTCACTGACTCTCTCACTCGTTGAATGTCGACGCATCTGCCTGCAGCTTGTGTTTGCTTTCAGCTGTCAGCAGCGTTGCAAACTCCCGCCTGCCCGACCGTCCGGGACGGTCTGTTTTGCGACCGGACGGTCAGTTTTAAAAAGTTGCACGCCCGATGGTCTGGCTGTTGAATCAGCGTAATTTTGTAATGTATATAATGACTAAAAACATTTAAAAACGTGTTATTGTGCCGATCGATAATTTCGATGTTATTTTCACATATTGGACCTAATAAATTACGAACATTATCATTTACGAATTCATCAAAAAAGCAACCACGCTGTCAGTACACATTATAAATGCTTGCATTCAACACTGCCGTTTGGGGTAAAAAATCGCAATCAACTGGTTTGTTGTTTAACGCCGTTCTCAGCAATATTCCAGCTATATGGCGGCGGTCTGTAAATCATCGACCAGACAATCCAGTGATCGGCAGCATGAGCATCTACGCAATTGGGATACGATGGCATGTGTCAACCAAGTCAGCCAGTCTGACCACCCGATGGTAGACTGCGTTATTTTATCCGCACCTCTATTTGACTATGTCAAAGGCTTTTCAATACCATCTCGATCAGAATCATCACATCTCCAGTCACACTTAAATTTCGAGCGCTTCATGTACCTGAACCTTCGGCTGTGAGTGAGTGAGTGAGTTTAGTTTTACGCCAAACTCAGCAATATTTCAGCTTTATGGCGGCGGTCTGTAAAGAATCGAGTCTGGATCAGACATTCCAGTGATCAACAGCATGAGCATCGATCTGAGAATTGGGAACCGATGACATGTGTCAACCAAGTCAGCAAGCCTGACCACCCGATCCCGTTACTCGCCTCTTACGACAAGTATGGGTTACTGAAGATCAATATTCTAACCCGGACCTTTACGGGTATAATATTGTACAGAGGTACTTTTCCTGAAACATGGTCAGTTGGACTTATAGTTCCCTTACATAAGCAAGGAGATTTGAATAATATGGATAACTATGGAGGCATCACCTTATTAAGTATATTAAGCAATAAAAGATTGACTGTACTTTTTGGGGGAAATAAATAGATAAAATAAATGAATCACAGGCAGGCTTTAGACAGGGATATACTACTATTGATAACATGTTCATACTGCAGAGTGTTGTATAAAGATATTTTAATATTCAAGGGGGTAAATTCTATACACTATTTGTATAAAGCTTTTGATTCTGTACAAAGACATAAGCTATGGGATTTATTTAAAACAGGTGGTCGGAGTAGTAAAATGACAAACTTATTGAGCAACATTTATGAGAATGTGAAAGTTTGTGTTAGGAATAAAAATGAACTATCAGAGTCTTTTGATGTACAAATTGGTGTTAGACAAGCCTGTGTGCTCAGTCCCCTTTTATTCTCCTTCTTAATCAATGAATTAGCAATGCAAATTGAAAGTAATTGCAGAATTTGTATTCAGTTGCATCCAGATGTGTTCCAACTTTTTTTTTATTGTTTGCAGATGACATTGCTCTTATTTCAAGTACAATTGTTGGTCTCCAGAAGCAAATTAATGACTTGGAAAGTTATTGCGACAGTCTAAACTGAATGTGAATATGAGTTAAACAAAAGTAATTACTTTCAAGAAAGGAGGTAAATTGTCTCGACACGACAAATGGTATTACAAAGGCAATCAGATTGATTCAACAACCTCCTATAAATACCTAGGTTTATATTTTACTAATCATCTTTCCTGGTCAACCCATGCAAAGTACGCATCTATTCAAGCACAAAATGTGTTGATAGGTATACTGAAAACTTTGAAAATACTTGGAGATTTAAAGTTAGCATCCTTTTTTCAGAATATTTGATGTTAAAGTTAGCCCGATTCTATTATACGGCGCTGAAATTTGGGGATCTCAATATTTCGAATTCATTTCCTTGCATGTAAGAAGTTTCTTGGGGTAAAGATGAGCACACCTAATGTAATGATTCATGGTGAGTGTGGTAGGTTTCCTCTTAGTATAAATTCACATGTTAAAGTATTTAGATATTGGCTAAGACTTTTAAGTATGCCCTCTATCGTTTACCACTGACTGAGTTTGGTTTTACGCCGCTTTTAGCAATATTCCAGCAATATCACGGCGGGGGACACCAGGAATGGGCTTCACTCATTGTACCCATGTGGGGATTCGAACTATCGTTTACCAAAGAAATGTTATGATTATATATTATAGAAATGGACACACAAATTGGGTAACGAATGTAATCTTTTATTTACAACAGGTTTTAATCACATGTGGTATGAGCAGTATGTTGAGTTTCCCTCAATGTTTATTAGTTTATTTACGCAAAGATTGAAAGAAATATACCAACAAAACTGGCTTGAAAACTTTCCCTTCCTACGAAATGTGATTACAATTCATCTTTTAAACCATGCATTTATACTGAGTATTATCTATCATGTGTCACGATAAAACAAATTGAGCAATTTTAGCAAGTTTTCGCTGCTCATCACATGACCTGTGGGTTCAAAAGGTAGATTTATGAAGATAAAAAGGGAAGATAGGTTATGTAAATCATGTAATATTAATGTCTTAGAAAATGAATATCATTGTATGATAAACTACGTAGAAAGTACCTTAAAGAATTTTATTATGTCCATCCATCTATAGATAAATTGTATTCCTTATTAAACTGCAACAACCATGACATGATTCAGAATGTTGCTATGTTTATATATCATGCTATGAAACTCAGAAAAAGATAATCGCCATCGAGCATGGAAACATTATAACATTATCGTATATAAACCTCTTCTGTATTGTACAACTACATATTGTACTATAGGCCTTTTTTCATAGGCCTGTGTCCTTTGAGTATTAAATAAAGATTGTATTTGACAAGCATGGGTTACTGAAGATCAATTCTAACCCGGATGTTCACGGGTCGTTCATCTTTGAAGTAATACTTACTCGGTGCTGCCGATGAGTCACCCCCAGTAACTGTCAATACAATGAACACTGTTTCACCATCCTTGTTACACGTACGTTAAACGCAAAGTTCATCATCAGGATCTACTGTATTCATAACGTAACTAAATGACATTCATTACACGGATTTGAAAGGTATATATTTGTATTTTACATGTTCTTGCTGACATTGAGCTAACAAAAATAATCCAATTGGAGCAAAAACAATGTTTAATATCAATATATGAGCAGTTTATACTTGCAAGAGTATTTTAAATGAGAGTCTAGGTTCATTTGACATTTTATACAGGATTTCGTGAAGAACTGTTTCTTGGTTTTATCGACAGTTTCATCAGTCAGTCGCTGGGTTATCACTTAATAATGAGTGAGTGAGTGAGTTAAAATTTAAAATAAGTTCGGTAGCATTTCAGCCATATCGTGACTAAGAAAGTAAATTTATAAATGACTAAAACAAATTTAGATAATATACTTACCTGTCTGCAAAGGACAGTAAATTAACTAGAATATCAGTTATAAATGTGAAACTAGTATGAATATAAAAAAACCATCTTAACTATGAAAGACAATACAATATAAAGAGCGTGTTATAGATCACCAACAAATGAAGGTAGATCGGGACCATCGGGACCATTACTAGGACCATCGGGACTTACATTGCCTTTGCTACCTGCATGGGCCCTAGCTGTATTTACACCATCCCTTCAGCTATTAGCAGTTTTAGACAGTCTAGCCATAAATTAAAATGACATATATCCTGCGGTTAGTTTAAATTTACTTTGAACGTTTTGGGATATCACTTAATAATAAGTTACAAAACATATTTGTTTACTAAACTTGCCATGCTACTTACTGGACGCAGCAACGAGATGAACTGCTGCCAAAATGAACAAGGCAAGATAAGGATCTTTCCGTGACATCTCAACGTTGAAGCGACACTGCTCGTCAGTTCAGCTGCAGAGCGATAGTCAGATCCACATATAGCTGTCTCGCTTTTATTTACTTTCTCAGGGATAGGCTGAAGTCGAGGTAGTTGTATACTTTGTAAAGCACCTTCATGCGTGAATGTTAGGACGACACAGTCTATTCACATCTATGCGAATACATGTTCCACAATAGAGCTAATCGGAACCTATAGAATTCTAAGAATGGCACCACGACTGGTATATATCTGGGACTGAATACACAATATCTATATAAACATGTACACACGTCGGTGCATAAACGTCATTCATTCAGCTCTAGATTGCCTTTCTCCTATATGCCTTCCTGTTTTCTGTAGAAGCTGAAAGGCCGCGTGTGTAATAAATAAAGTCGGTCAGTGTCCAGGTTCTCCTTTCAGACGGACGACATCTTCGTCTCATATGGGTTATTCCATTTATCTACAGAAATGAATGAATGAGTGAGTTTAGCTTTACGCCGCACTCAGCAATATTTCAGCTCTATGGCGGCGGTCTGTAAATAATCGAATCTGGACCAGACAATCCAGTGATCAACAGCATGAGCATCGATCTGCGCAATTGGGAACCGATGACATGTGTTAACCAAGCGAGGGACCCTGACCACCCGATCCCGTTTGTCGCCTCTTACGACAAACATGGGTTTTGAAGGTTCATTCTAACCCGGACCTTCACGGGTATCTACAGAAGTACTAAGGGTTCATATGTAAGAGCAATCAACCATGGCATGTGCTTATTTAAGACGTTTCACTAATGGAGTGTATGACTAATGGGGCGTATGACTAATGGGGTGACACAAACACGTCTGCCAGGAACGACGCTGTTGATGCGTGTTGTGAGTACCTATGCGAAAAGTGTTTGTCACTTCATTTTGAGTGTTCTCTATATAATGAACACAGAACGAAAATGTTTAACCTTTTAAAATTACAAGTACATGATGAAGCTTTAAATTTAGATTTATTATTAAATGGCAGCAAGAACTTATCATATACTCAAAATCATGCAATATTTAAAGCAGTTCAGCATTAAATATCAAATAGCAAGCGTCTTTCTTGAATGCTGTAAGTATTTTCATATGTCTTAATAACTATCTCCGTACATAGGTCTCTACCATTTCTGTACTATATTTCTTTCTATATTACATGTATGTTGTTGTATAATTATCATGTTGTAAATACTCGGGAGACAGTTACCTAAGTTGGATAACTTGTTCCTCATCCCTTTCTTCACTGAATGAAATATGTTTAAATCAAAATCAAATCAATTGATAGATCACAACCACACGAATTGGGTCAAACCCCAACGTAATGACCATACCTTATGTACGGTGGTAGATATGCTTTATCTAGTAGTGTTTAGAGCAACATTTCTCAATCTCTCTGAATACACAGTATCGCGTACACCCTCTCAGTTGATATAATGGAATGTGTTGTGAAGAACGTTTACTCGCAAAGAAATGTCATTCAATATTTTCTTCACAGTATTTCGCATTAATAACAGCATACAACATCTGTCGTCACAGTTGATCGAAATCTTCTCTGTATGCGTCAGCTTCATTTGTTTAGTTTCTTTTCGTGAGACCCGAATACGGGTATGAATACGCCTTTGTGTTTAGGGCGGGGTATTGAGACATTCTGATCACGATATGTCCCACTGATGACCCGGAAGTGGATATACTAAAGTGTTGTATGACCCTAGTGATCTCTACGTTATAAACGTCACGACAAACTACAGTATATCTGTCCTTGAATGATTGATGTTTAGAATAATATATATACAAAGAACTTAGTTAAGCACCCCTGACATATCTCACGATTGAATGAGCCCCGATCTTAACCCTTTGGAGCATATCTGGGACATGATTGGTCGTCGTGTGCAACAAAGGGATCCTCCTGTACAGAACCTGGCCCAATTGGAAGCAAGACAAGGATCATACGGGTCTGAAAAACGCCATCGTGGTCACCGTGAGAAGTGTTATATATGTGTTGGAAACCTATCATTGCTAAAAATACATTGTGTGCTTAATTAAATTCTTTGTGTATATAAATCTAGTGCACATCTTATTATGTTAGCTATGATGGATATTTATATCTTAATAAATGCTTATTTAACAGATGTTTAGCGAGATGACGGATAATAACAGGTTGATGTTTGCCTAATGCTTCCATCACTCAAAGTATGTTGACCTTTGTTGATCACGGTATAAATTGACCTTCACTAGCCCATGATTGTCACATGAGGGGACTGTTTGTTTGTTGTTAACAGGAGTCTGTGAATATTCCATTTATATGATGGCGATCGATGAAAAGTCGAGCAATGTATATAATGTCTATAAAAAGGCGAGCCCAGACAATCATGGTTTATAATTACAGCATTAGTGATTAGTATCCGTTTATGATTATGATTATGGTTTATGGCTAGGTTGTTTGTGTGTGTGTGTGTGTGAGAGAGAGAGAGAGAGAGAGAGAGAGAGAGAGAGAGAGAGAGAGAGAGAGAGAGAGAGAGAGAGAGAGAGACGAGAGAGAGAGAGAGAGAATATATGTATAAACTGAGGGGCAAAAGAAACGTCCCCGATCATTTTGTATCATAAAATGATACAAACACGTGCAATTCAATGTTGAAATGTTTGATATAATTTTTGAACATATTATGCAGACTGTCATTACAGAACAATTGAAACAATTTGCTGTAAGTAGAGTTTTGTGACGTTTTCACAGGAGGTTCAAATGTCCGGTTTTCGATCATGACAACACATGCACATCAGTACTGACAGAGTGTCTTTGAGTGTCCAACTCCTCAGTAGCGAGTGTGTCCACCTCTTTGCAGCGATACATGCTGCCACACGACGTCGTGCAGAGTGCACAAGACGTCTGATCATGTGATGTGGGATGCGACGCCATTCTTCCTGTAGAGCTTGAGCCAAAGCGTTTCTTGTCTGTGGGGATGTTGACGTTGCTTCACCTGACGGCCGAGATGATCCCATAGGTGCTCAATAGGTGATAAATCGGGGATCTTGCTGGCCAAGGAATGACGTTTACGTTGTTGTTGTTCAGGAAGTTCCGGGTAACAACAGCAGTGTGGGAGAGTAGCGTTATCCTGCTGAAACAACACGCCTCGATTCTGCTGGAGGAAGGGTAACACGACAGGTCGTAAAACAACATCAATGTATCGACGGGCATTCAGGTTTCCCTCTATCACCAACAAGTCAGTCTTCCTCTCGCCACAATTTTCCCCACACCATCACACTACCGCCGCCAAACGTCTCAACTTCCTGAACGCAACAACGTGCTGTGCGTTCGTTCCGACGTCTGTAGACTCGTACCCGACCATCAGCTTTGTTCAACTGGAAGCGGCTCTCGTCACTGAAGAGTACCCGGCGCCAGTTCCGCGGCTGCCACTGCCGAACTCTACGTGCCCAAGCCAATCGACGACGTCGATGTTCACGCGTTAACGTCACGCCCCGGAATGGTCTGTAGGCTCTGATACCGAATCGGCGGAGTCGTCTGGATATGGTCCTTCTACTGACTGGATGGGTAAGGCTGGTTGTTGCTGATGACGTCACAGTCAGGAATCTGTTGCGCAAGTGAAGCACCCGTAAATGGCGGTCTTCCTGAGGGGTGGTTACGGGTGGTCTCCCTGTCCTAGGCCTGTCTGCAGTCCGACCTGTTGTTCTGAAGCGTGTCATCAGTCTGGTGATGGTTTTCTTGCTGCAACCCATGATTCTTGCAACGTGACTGTGAGAAGCACCCAGCTGCAACATCCCAATAGCTCGTTCTCTCTGTTCTGCCGTGAGTCGAGGCATGTTCTTTGTGTCCAACGTATTGAAGTGATGAATTCGAACAGTCGAGCATAATTTTTATACTGTACTTTCATACGGGTATGTTTCCACAGAAGCATGCAAAAACGTGAATAAAAGCAATTTTCATGCTTACAAAACTCCACGTGGATTTCCTTTCTGTGAGACGTGGGGATGCGTTCGGGAGATGTGTTCCTAAATAAATTTCCGTCATAACGAAAACAGAAGAAATGTTTTTTACAATTTTACTTTGGGGACGTTTCTTTTGCCCCTCAGTTTATTATAAAAACCTGTCGAAGGACAGTAAAACAGCTAGAATATCACAATTACAACTTAAACTATTTGGCCAATGAGTTCAGCTCATACAGAGAGAGCGAGAGAGAGAGAGAGAGAGAGAGAGAGAGAGAGAGAGAGAGAGAGAGAGAGAGAGAGAGAGAGAGAGAGAGAGAGAGAGAGAGAGAGAGAGAGAGAGAGAATATATGTATAAAGTGAGGGGCAAAAGAAACGTCCCCGATCATTTTTGTATCATAAAATGATACAAACACGTGCAATTCAATGTTGAAATGTTTGATATAATTTTTGAACATATTATGCAGACTGTCATTACAGAACAATTGAAACAATTTGCTGTAAGTAGAGTTTTTGTGACGTTTTTCACAGGAGGTTCAAATGTCCGGTTTTCGATCATGACAACACATGCACATCAGTACTGACAGAGTGTCTTTGAGTGTCCAACTCCTCAGTAGCGAGTGTGTCCACCTCTTGCAGCGATACTGAATGCACTTGTTAGCAGTACGGATTGGATGTCACTATTTACTGACTGTTCTAATGTCGAAGATGCTTGCTGTGTATTTTATGAACGTTTTAACGATTATACCAAACAATGTATTCCTTCTAGAATTGTGATGATACGATCTAATGACAAACCATGGTATGACTCAAATATTCGACGTGAAAGTAGGAAGCGGGATCGACTGAGAAAAAAAGCTAGGAGAACACGGAAGGAAACTGATGTTATGAAATACAAAAAACAGCGTAATAAAGTTAATAATATGAAATGCTATGCTAAAGAACATTTTTATTCAAATCTTGACGAATTTGTATTCAAACTTTATGGTGAAAATAAATCATCATATTGGAAAATGTTACGCAGTTTGATCAAGACGTCAGGTTCTGCTTCCTTCATTCCAGCTTTGAAAAGAAATGTAGATGAAGGTTGTCCATCAGCTTTTTCAGATTTTGATAAAGCTAATATGTTAAATGAATATTTTGAGTCTATATCTAATTTAAATGGTGCAGATACCACTTGTTTACCACATTTTGACAAGCGTACCGATGCGGTATTGGAAAACATTACAATCGAAGTTAATGAGGTTGCAGATATCATTAAATGTCTTACTCTTAAGAAAGCTGCTGGGCCAGACCTGATTAGTCACCAATTACTCAGAAAAACTGTTAATTCCATCAGTCCAGTCCTGTGCATATTATTTAATATGTCACTAAATTTGTGTGTGTATCCTAGCCAATGGAAGTATGCAAATGTTATGCCTTTATTCAAGAAAGGTGACCATTCGGTTGTATCAAACTATCGCCCAATTTCACTTATTAGTTGCGTTGGGAAGTTGTTTGAAAGAGTTGTGTTTAAGCATGTTTATAATTTCTTTGTGTCAAACGATTTGTTATACAAATATCAGTGTGGCTTCCGGAGAGGTCATTCTACTGTACATCAACTTGTAGAAATTTATAATCAAATTTGTACATCACTAGATAACAAAGAATACTATTGTATGGTCTTTTGCGATGTATCAAAGGCCTTTGATAGAGTTTGGCACAGAGGGCTTATGCTTAAATTAGAGATGTATGGAGTCAGTGGAAAACTCCTTGATTGGTTTAATAGTTATGTAACTGATCGCAATCAATCAGTCTTTGTTAATGGGTCGCTATCCAAGCCTATGGTGTTGAAAGCAGGAGTTCCCCAGGGATCAGTTTTAGGCCCATTTCTTTTTATTGTGTATGTAAATGAGATAGCTGATAAGCTACATTGCATAACTCGGCTTTTCGCTGACGATACTTCACTGGGAACTTTATCAAAGGACAAACAAGTGATGGAAAGAGCCATGAATGAAAATCTAGAAATATTAAACGATTGGGCAAAGGTCTGGTTAATTTCCTACAATCCGGCAAAAACTGAAGCTATATTATTTACTTTGAAAGATGGCAAAAAAGACATTAATTTGAAGTTTGATAACTGCAATATAAAACAGTCGATTTTCATAAACATCTGGGTTTAATCTTCACGTCTAACGGGAGCTGGCATCATCATATTGAAAACATTATCAAAAGACATCTAAAATGATTGGATCATTTCGGAAATTAAAGTTCTTATTAAATAGAACAACACTAGCGAAAATACACTCTCTCAAAAAAGAAACGCAACCCTGTTTTTGGTAATGTTTATATCAATTTTAACTGGTTATTACATTTGTATTTTTAAAGATAATGCCATGAAATTTGACATGGTGAACCTTAGGTCAGCACGGTATAAGGTAACAGTTAATGCAGGTCAGTATCGAACTCTCAATTTACGCTAGGGGGGCGTTGTCTTCAACATCTCGTTGTAGAGCCACGAGCTCTAATCACAGCAGTGCACCTCCTCGGAACAGAACGAATCAGACAGCGGATGTTTTCCTGGGGGGATTGCTCTCCACTCTTCCTGGAGTGCTGCGGCCAGTTCAACCAACGTGTGCGGTTGTGGTGTACGTGCACGAACACGACGATCCAGCTGGTCCCACAGATGTTCGATAGGATTGATGTCTGGCGATCTGGAGGGCCACGGCATCACGTTGACGTTTGAATTCTGTAGGAATGCCACTGTTGCACGAGCTGTATGAGGGCGGGCATTGTCATGTTGAAACAACTCCCTCTGTTGGTCGATTATCGGCAGAAGATGTGGCTGTAAGACGTCATCAATGTACCGTTGTGCCGTCAAATTGCCACGAATGATGACCAAGTCTGACCGTTGGTTGTAAGACATGGCTCCCCATACCATGATGCTTCCTCCTCCAAATCTGTCGACCTGTCGAACGCAGTTCGGTGCAAAACGTTCATTTGCTCGTCTATAGACACGTTGTCTACCGCCACGTCGTTGAAGAAGAAAACGAGACTCGTCACAAAACCAGACTCTTCTCCAGTTTCTTAGGGTCCATCTCCTTACGTTAGTACACCACCTGAGACGTTGGCGTCGATGTTCGCGTTTCAAGACGGGCCCAACAACTGGTCTTCTTGCACGTAAATTTGCCTCATGTAAACGGTTCCTGATGGTTTGGGCCGATACTCTCCTCAAACCTGGCACCTGTGTTGCAGTGATGGTGGGTGTGGCATGCCGATTACGTAGGTGGCTGAGTCGAATAAAGCGATCCTGAGCCGGTGTGGTGATCCTAGGTCTACCGCTCCTGGGACGATCTTCAGTTGAATGGAACTGTGTGTAACGATTCCAAAGTCGTGAGATTGTTGTTTTGTGTACGTTTAGATGACGGGCAACTGTTCCAAAGCTTTCCCCGGCCTCAATGCGACCAATGGCAATATTTCGATTTGCTGTACTCAAACGGGGCATTTTCGAACTTGATTTGCAGAGCAAATTATGAGAGAAAAATTACAAACTACGCGTGCTTTTAAAACCCTCTACATGAACTGTGTTTTCAACGATTTGCACGTGCAACAGGCTTTTAGCATTTTGTACATGACAATTTCGCACTTTCTCAAATCACACGGATACAAAGGTCATCATGTGTGAAAATGGTTCCGTTTGGGAGCTTATACTGATCAGATGGGAACGTATTAACAGTATTTTGAAGAAAATTCTAATTTACATTCACCATCTTTATTCTAGAAATGATGTCAGATATTTAGATAGGGGTTGCGTTTCTTTTTTGAGAGAGTGTATATACTGTATTCATAAGGCCTCACTTTGAGTACGCATGCAAGGTATGGGAAGGATGTTTAATTGAACAAGCTAATAGATTAGAAAAACTTCAACTTGAAGCAGCGCGCATAGTTACTGGTTTTCCAAGATATGCATTTTCCAGTTCATTGTATTACGAAACGGGATGGGATTTACTTTCTGAGAGAAGGAGAAGACGCAAATTAACATTATTTTATAAAATTGAAAAATGCCTGACACCAGTTTTTCTTCAAGATTTACTCCCACCTGTAGTTAGCAACCAGACAAGTTATGAGTTAAGAAACTCAAATAACTTTAGTCAACCATATACAAGACTGAGGTACTCAACGTCATCTTTTATTCCATCAACAGTTAAAGTGTGGAATAATATTCCCTTAGCTATTAGAAATTGCGACTCTGTTGCCACGTTTAAATCTTATATCCACGTGCAGGAAAAATGTGCACCTATATATTATTCATATGGAATAAGGAAGTTCAATGTTATGCACACTAGATTAAGATATATGACGAGTACACTTAATTATGATTTATATAGAATAAATGTAAAAAATGACGCATCATGTCAATGTGGCCATAGATGTGAGAATGTTTTTCATTACTTCCTTGAATGTCCTTTGTATACTATTCAAAGACATAAACTGTTAAAATCTTTAGAACATATTGTCAAAAATAGAACACTGATTGATATTAATCTTATCTTACAAGGCAACGCAGGTCTCTCAATCACTGACAACCAGAATGTTTTCAAATATGTACATATCTATATCTCTCAAACAAAACGCTTTCTCAGTTAACATCTGTTGTACATATCCTAGCCTATGTCTGTCACTTGTGTACTTTGTTGTAAGATGAATTATGTAATTATCTGGAGAGGGCTTTTCTAAGTTGGATAACTTGTGCCCAATCCTTTTCTTGAATGAATAAAATATGTTTAAAACAAGAGAGAGAGAGAGAGAGAGAGAGAGAGAGAGAGAGAGAGAGAGAGAGAGAGAGAGAGAGAGAGAGAGAGAGAGAGAGAGAGAGAGAGAGAGAGAGAGAGAGAGAGAGAAAGTTGATTTTAAGGGGGGGAGGGTCACCCATTTTTGTTCTCTGAAGTCATCACTTTTGTGAATAAACATATTTGTTTATTTTGCTTAGTAATTCTGGCAAGGGGGAGAGGGGTCATTGGTATTATGCGTGACATGCAGGAGGGGGGCGCTCATTTACTTTGTACATGAATGTTAGGGGGCATTCAGATTACACATGCTTCTCCTTCAAATTATCATCATCCCCCCTTAGCCATAACTTATGAAAAGGTCCCTTACTATTGATATTCGTAATTAGGACAGGAGTGTGCATAAACCAGGTCAGCAGCCCTGACTACATTACCCCGTTTGGCCACTTGCTTGTAATGTCACAGCTTCAGTGTGGCGTGTTCAGGAATAGAGTTTAGCTCATACATACCCGTAGGGACGTGACACGTGTACATGTAAGTCATTATCCCAGTGGCATTCTCCCTTAGCGTCTTCAATGACTTATCATTAATTTTATTTGGCACGTGTATATTAAACTTGAAGCTGAGAGCATATGCTGTTTCAGTAAGTGAGTGAGTACGGTTCTACGTCACTTTTAGTAATATTCCAGCAATATCATGGGCATCACACATTCTGCTCATGTGGGAAATCGAACTCGTGATCCTTTAACCATGAGACTTCCCCACCGCCCCATGAGTAAGTATTTAAGTAAGATTTTGTACGTGACCATGCAAACAAGGGGAGTGACAAATTGTGTTAAGTCTACTATATATATTTTGTTGTTGGATATAGTCCTTTAAACAATAAATGCGTTTCACATGTTTGAAATTTGATATTTCTCTCAGGTGAACTAGTACACTCTACCTTAATGACACTGAATATTTCAAACTGTGACATGTACAACCAGGACATGTATATATATATATATATAAAGGTGCAGTTAGTGTTGCATGGACAGCCACTGTGTATATTTGCAGAAACAGGTGTTCGCAGTACTTATCACAATGCTACATCTCAGATGGTGTATTCTGCCGCCATCTGTGGATACATTTTGCAGTCACTGTAACAAAGCTCACTCACTGGTCTTATTTTCCGTCGGTGTATCGAGTTGACAACTGCAGGCTCATTATTTTATTCCCATCTGTTTACGCCCACCTTTTCATTCCCATTTGTTTACGCCCATCTTTTCATTCCCATCTGTGTACGCCCACCTTTTCATTCCTATCTATACACGCCCACCTTTTTACGTCCATCTGTTTGCGCCCACGTTTTAACGTCCACCCGTTTACGCCCATCTTTTCATTCCCAACTGTTTCCGTCAACCTTTTCATTCCCAACTGTTTACGCCCACCTTTTCATTCCCATCTGTTTACGTCCATCTTTTCATTCCCATCTGTTTACGCCCACCTTTTCATTCCCATCCGTTTACGTCCATCTTTTCATTCCCATCTGTTTACGTCCATCTTTTCATTCCCATCTTTGTACGCCCACCTTTTCATGTCCATCTGTTTACGCCCACCTTTTAACATATTGCTACGTTCTCAGTACTGTGAAGCTTTAATTATGTATATGTGTACTCATTCAATAACATGCCGTTCGCCATACGATCTCGAGTAATTCACGATAATCTAGATTTAAAAGAAGTGGTCATAATATTCAATTAGCAGACTTTATATTATTTGTGTATTCTTATTATTCTGTTTAAGTAAGTTGTATTCTGTTGGGATGTAGCAAAGTAACGCCTATGATTTACGAACTCCATAAACATAGAAGATTATTTTAGCAATTGATAGCACATGTACTACGTGTCTTACTGAAGAGCTACCTGATCATTCTCTACGCATATTTGTCGGCTGCGCTACATCACGTGTATTATGTTTCCAATATAATATGAAGCGTCCTCACTTCCGTGTAATCTTGGCAATTGTTTATTGTAAGGTATATTGTCAGTAAGGGTTATGTAATTATTAATTCACATGATTTTCATACGTATTACTTGTCCAAGTTTGAAATATTGCTAATGTTTAATTATATAATATGACTCATGAAATGCACTGAATAAAGACTGGCCACTAATCGATGCTTCTCTTAGTTACTTGAATTAAAAAGGTGTTGCGGTCCTAAGCTAATTCCCCGACAACAAATTCTAGGTATTATAAATATCCTAGACTAAATATAAACCCTAAAGAGGTTACTATAAGGTCAAGGTTATTATAAAAATAAGTCACTTTGGTCTTAGAAAGAAACCGCATTGCTCATTTCTGCACTAATCTCTTCTCAGTAAAGTCCTTTTTTCGCGTTTCCTATCTCCCTAGCACTGAGGCTGTAGTTAGGCCGAACTTTCTTTAACAGATATTTCACACTTTCACATATCAACTACATAAATTGTAGAGATAAATGTGAAAATACGGTAATGACAGTACTTTAGTATAAATGTAGCCACTTACTTCAGTCAACTGTTCTAAACTAGATTTTGCAAAAATATTCCATACTGTTCTAAGATATTGTTTACATATGAACTGATGTATTGGAAAAACAAATTCGTAACGTTGCAAAGATTGTTGTCATGAGTTCAATAAATGATGAAAATTGGCGAATTCTCAGCAAAACTTTACAACAAAACGCAGCTGTTCACATGCGCGATATTTGCACATGCTTTTCAGCAATTTGATGTATGATCATCGTGCAATTCATCTGCATAAAGTTTGCAGTCGGTTCCCCCAAGTTAGTGGAGAAATTCATCTTCGATGTAACCATATATATGTACATAACATAAAGTGAGTGTTTTAAGTGAGTCTAAACTTTTGATGGGTAGTATATTACATTACCTTTGAACTTGTACTGCCTCTCTATTTTGTACAGCCATACTGATACGTTTTGTATCGATTTGTAAACTTAGTCAATTTTATTATACAATTGTTAATTGGATCACCTTTCTTTGCGGTTTGTTGGTTTCAAACCTAGTTTCACAGGTAACCTTTTTTAGTTTCAACCTGGGAGATGGGGCGGTGGGGTAGCCTAGTGGTTAAAGCATTCGCTTGTCATACCGAAGACCCGGGTTCGATTTCTCACATGGGTACAATGTGTGAAGCCGATTTCTGGTGTACCCCTCTGTGATATTGCTGGAATATTGCGTAAAACCAAACTCACTCGTTTAAACGAAAATTTATTGTGGGTGATATAATTCTTCAAGGTGTTGTAAAATTAGTTATTTCTCTCTTGTCACCTGCTAACTAAGGTCTTCCAGTACTATTGGTCCTATTGGCGTCTCCCGCTGTCAACCGAACCGAACAGGCACACAATAAAATCTCAATCATTTCTCACTCCTAAACCTGTTATTGATATAATGCGTCTGGCACTAAGAGAATAAACCAAGGAAAATGTGTCTGAGAGGAATATACATGTCAAACTGCGGCATATTATTTAGGGTTGTTAGCACTACACACTCAGTATTAATGCTGAGAAGTGCGAGCAGACTCACTCAGTCCGTATGAAGTAACAGCTGGTACCAGAATTATAACAACGTCCTGACAACCATACGATTAAAACATCATACTATGCAGTCTTTATTACTTGGACAACAACTGCTGGCTACAGATGCCAATTCTATTCAAATAAACGAGGAAATAACGCTCTCAATTACATGGATGAGAGAGTGAGCTTAGTTTTACGCAGCTTTCAGCAATATTTCATCAATATCACGGCGGGATACACCAGATGTACTCATGGGCTTCACACATTCTACTCACGAACGCTGTAACGACTAGGCTACCCCACTGCCCCAATTACATGAATGAGAAGGTTGCCTTTTTTTGCCTTCACGGGCTTCATGGAGTCCAGGTAAGGTCACACAGCCTGCCAGAATCCTCTAACCAAGGGTTTGTATCCCAGGTATATGAACGATCCATGTACGTATAATATATAGACGTCATAACTGTAACCGGGTGTGTAAGAATAGTGTAATACCGCTAGATGTATGACGTCATAGTGGTTACAGTTATGACGTCACAATGCTAATAACTCTGGCACAATGGTATTAGACCTTGCTTGACTCGTGGGAAGCTGAGAGTCATTTCACTTCGTAGGCAGTTTCTATCAGTTTATGTTGGAGAGTAATAAACAGAATACTAAACTCGCTTCCGTTGAAATACCACTTTTATTAAACACGTGAAAGATTTAGCATCAAACTCGCTTTCGCTGGTTTGATTCCAAATCATTAACTCATTTAATAAAAATGGTATTACACAGAAGGTCGTTTAGTATCCTCTATTTCTTACACACCCATGGGTGAGAAACCCATGTGAGAAAACTGGTATCACACATATGTGTGAAATCGATTTCTAATCCCGTGATTGGCTACTCCATGGTGTTGACCTAGGGTCAGGTTATGACGGACTACTTTCCAGATTAAAATTCATTGATAGGTTACTCGTGCTTCAATCGAACAGAAACCTGTTACTCGTGCAAAAAACAACAACACCTACCTGTCATTTTCACGATTGCAACATAAACAGGTATGTATACAATGAAACACAATTAGAATAAATATAACATGAATCTATTTATTTTTTAATTCCTTTAGATTTCCAGTCATGAATTCAAAATGGCTCGAACAATCATTGATACCTGTACGTGTAAACAATTATGTGAAAAGCGCGTTAGAAATAAAGACCGGGATTCCCTTCTAATATTCAAAATGTACAACATTGGTACTTTTACTGGAGAGATGCGACAAGTGTCATGTATCATCTTGCAAAAATACCTGACACGATAACGTCAGTGCCTGTCAATTGTGAGATCGATTTGCCTCGTTGTTTCTTCGATGCATTGATGAAGATGACATTTTTCACTGATACAGTATGATGAAGACCCACTTCCAACTCCGAGCTACAATGTGATTCCAATGTTATCAAATTCACTCAGAACAATCACACACTCGTTGAAACAATGTATCAACATGGAACGTTTTGCAAGGCTTCATGAGTGCAATTGGCGGCACACGTCCTTTCTATTCCATCGAACATATATACAGGAACAGTTGATTTACACATAAGTCATTGCTCAAGATATTCATCCGACGCATGATAATGCAAAGTTTATGTCCTGATAACATACAGGATGTAATCAACTCACATTTCATACTGACAACTCCGTAAATTCCGTTACATTCGAAGTGGCAGTTTCTGGCTCGGGAAAACGAGAAGGATGTGGCGAAGAAGAGAAGTCCCCCATTGATAGTGAACGCAACTTCAGCAATGTCACATTCAAGCACACTGGGTGCCCCTAATGACGCACACTCAATAGTTTTGGCTCCGGTCGATGGGAGAACATTGAACGTAAACTGGTACACAAGTACAGATCCCCAATGTGCAGAGATATCCAAAACAATCTTCTGACAACCACCAAGCGATAACGATGACGTCACACGCTCAAATATTTTTTGCTTGCAAGAATTAAAATCATGCACATTTGCACGGTAACATCATCGTTTCAGAGGGTTTAATTAATTTTCTGTGATCTTGTCTAGTTTTCATTATCACTATTGCCTTGATGGTGCGAAGAGGTGGCAGAAACTTTTTGTGGCGGGTCACCATGGGGATGAGTAGTGATTAGGAAGCCAAGTGACGTCACTCATTCGTAAACGTTGTGTTGTGTATTATTGCGCAACTACGATGAGGAAATATTAAATTTGAATCTATTCGAGCATAAAATGGTGCGATTTTTATGGTGTGTGAGAAAAGATTACTGTACTCGTGTCTGTCAGATACCACTTATCTTACAACTCGTTGTTTTAAAACGTATTTAACGAGCGAAAGCGAGTTAAATACGTTTTAAAGAACTCGTTGTAAGATAAATGGTATCTGACAGAACTCGTTTAATAATCTCTATGTGTAATATTGCCGTAAAATATTACACTGCAGTATCTTCCACGGGCGAGTAATATTTTGCCCTCTACCGACGTGTTGAGTCCCGATAACCAGTGTGTTGTCCGCTTACAGCTGAATAAATATGAACATGTTTGCATGCTCTTAGTACACTACAATAAATTGTAGGAGATAAATGTGAAAATACGGTGTTTTTCTATTTCCGACAGTACTTTAGTGTAAATGTAGCCACTTACTTCAGTCAACTGTTCTAAACTAGATTTTGCAAAAAGCCATGTATTCAAATAGACATTGTCAAGTTTTGTCGTGTGGAAGCAGGTGCCGCGCACAACTAAATGGTAAGCAATGAATAGTTCCCATGCATGTGTGATATAGTATCAAGAAATTAACAGCATAATTTTTCAATTTGCAGGTATCGGTATCAGACACTACTATACATGTTACACAGATGATTGCAATTATAATACAATACTGCGTCATATTGCGAATGGAAATCTATGCACACACAAATACATGTATTATTGTGTTCAAAACGGTGGCAGATGTCTGGATATTAAGGATGGACCTATGTAATATGTATAAACGCAGATTTATATTGCATTCTTAATAGAACAACCATGTAATCATGTACAATGCCATGATGAAAACTGAAATGAATGATTCAAGCATGATTTGTTGAAAACAATAAAAAGGGCATGTATATGTTGTAGGAAATACAAGGCTCAAAATATATTGTTCACGTCCTGCAGTCAGTATAAATTCCACGTAACAACTAATGTAATTCCTTCTTAATGCTTCGACATTGGCGGATGCGCACAACCAACAAGGCAGTCCGTCATTAACGGTACTACTGATTACTGATTACTGAACTTCAACTGCAGGTATCAATTATAGTTACAATATTGCTAGTGCCACGTCAAACAACAATGGGTTGTCAAAAGTATGAAACCTCACCACCAAGATTTGAAAAACATTTGTACCAAACCATCTTAGTGTTGTTTAAGCCTTGCCAAAAAACAAGATATAATTGCACTATCATTGTTTTACATGAAATTAATACCCGTGAAGGTCCGGGTTAGAATGTACCTTCAGTAACCCGTGCTTGTCGTAAGAGGCGACTAACGGGATCGGGTGGTCTTCGGCTTTACTTACTCGATCGCGGTTCTACAATCCCGACCAAACCGAGGAGTGGTTTATCCTATACATAACCTGACACCATTTGCATTGTGATCGGACCGCAACATGATTCTCGCATTGGGGGTTGTTGAACCTTATATTTTGTTTTTAATTTTATTCATATGTGATGTGAGTAAAGCATATTTCACTCATGTTCACGGCTATTTTCAGACCTGCCAATGTCTCACAAAGTGCAATTAAAAGACCAAAGTGGACATAGCATTGCTGTCAACTGTGTAGATGGATTTTACTTCCACCGAAGTGAGACAGCAAGACCTTTCCATCAGCATTTGGAGGGCATCAGAGACATGCAGCTGCGCCCTGATGACGTCTTCGTTTGTGCCTACCCTAAGTCAGGTAGGATGAAGCAGCTATTGATGTATCACTTGCTCACAACCACCAACCACCACCCATCCACCCACCCACCCTTAACATCAGCATCAGCACCAACTAACCAAACCCCCAACCACCCCTAGCCATAAACTATGAACGGTCCCTATGTGACTGTATGCACATATGAATTTTGAAGTTGCGGTCACAGTATAAGTTGTTCACTGGTCTCGAGGGGGCCATGGGCCCCGAGTTACTAGTCAACAACGTATATTTATCTTACCGAACACCTCAATGGTAATTTTGTACTGCTTGAAGCACGGGTATCGGATTAGAGTTATCTCCCTTCCATCGATTTGCATTCGCAAAACATCGGTAATTTCCGTATATCATACGTGACTCGATGTTATTCGAGATAAAGAAGTACTTCTACGAAGTACCTAATGAGTTCGGCATTCCCAGTGGGGGAATAGAAAATGTTACTCGTTTGTAAGCGGGGTACATAGAAACAAACAGAAGAGCGCTCAGCCAATCAGAAAACGACATTTATGTGTGAGGCAAGATAATACCTTTTGCCTCTGACTAAAATGACTAAAATAGTCATAAGAATTGCCAGTCTGAGTGCCAAACATATAGCAACTACATGTATCACCATGTCCAACATGGTAACACATGCCTAACAATCTTTGTTAAAACACAATGTTATGAAGGCGAGGCTTTATTGATTTTGACTTCTTAAGTGTAACGAGAGTAACAATTCTGTCTTCAACCCTTAAATACCCTACTCATTGTATATTAATGCATGCATGAATACAGGAACACTGCCCAAACTGGTGTAAAACCACACTCACTCACACAATCACTCATTGTATATTAATGCATGCATGAATACAGGAATACTCGAATCAGCAATGCTTGAAAAAGGGCCATAATCGTCAAATGTGTCATTTCGAGACTGTTATAGTTTATGATGCACGAAAGCTGTAAACCTATACACTGTGTTAGCTCAACACTGACTGATACACCTGCAGGTACGCACTGGATTTGGGAGGTTGTCAGCATGGTGGCCCATGAAGATTTGGTGTACCGGAACCACCTGGAAAGACTTAACCAACCCGATTTCAGATCCACCCGTTACCTTGACAGTCTGACATCTCCCAGGGTGATGAGCTCCCACCTACATCTCCGATATCTTCCACGCCAAGTCTGTACAAACAGAACCAAAATCATTCTGCTCAGAAGAAACCCCAAGTCAGTGGCCGTGTCCTACTACTACATGACAAAGGGCATGAGATCCATAGAAGGCTGTGAAACAGGGTTAGTGACGGTCCAGGACTATGATGGGAAATGGGAAGACTATCTTCAACTGTTTCTGGACGGGGAAGGTATGAATCTGGAATCATGTATACCATTCATATCTCTTTTATTCAATGGCATGTTCTGAAGAGGCCACAGGCATATAGTACAATGTCAAATACCAACAATGGCACACAATCACAAGGTCTGTCTGCCCTGCATGAAAAGTTTGTAGTTATTCCCACTGATAAGGCCTCAAATAACATAACCATTATATGTAAACATCACTACTCCACTCAGACACATCATACTGACTCCGAGCCGACCAGCCCTTGTTGTACCTATTAATACCGAGCGCCAGGCTGGGAGCAACAAGTACCATATTTTAACGTCTTTTGGTATGACGCGGTCGGGGATCGAACCCGCGACCTTCCGCTCTCCGGGCGGACGCTCTAACCACTACACCACGGAGGCGGTCAATGCCACATATAAGGCCAGTATGTTAACTGAGGAAGAGATCTGCCTGAGCCATTCAACGTTGCTATCAATGTTTGGCTTGACTTTCAAACCTGAAGACATGTCCGTTCCTTTTTTGTACTGGATTCCAAAGCTACATAAGAATCCTTACAAAGTGAGATATGTTGTTGGGTCCAGTAAATGTACCCCCAAAGCACTGTCTCAAAGATTAACCATAACTTCTTAATACTATCAAGGGGGGACTTTCTGGATATTCACAGAAAGTATTTGAGACAAGCGGAAGTAGACCATATGGAAACTCAAAAGCTCATGGATGTGCTGACATTTTTACAATCCCAGAAACGGACCGAGTTCCCCGTATATAAACAAGGAAAATTTTTGAAATTTCCATTATGTTCTCTGCATCAGACAAGAGTACACTCCAGCACATTGTCTAAATATAGGACAAGTCTAAATATAACCAATGTTGCTCACTGACTCCAGAGGTACAATGCATGGCAGGTGGAACACACATGGTACAACGTATAACACTGCCGAATAACTCGCTCACTAGCCCACCGCTCATCCACTCACTTACATACTGATAGTGATTCTTTGTTTGACAGATCCAATGGCTGTTGTTAAGAACTTCATCAGCTTGGGCGTTCTTTCCTCATAATGTAGATTCGTTGTAACTTTAACAACTCTTTCAAGATAACATATGCATTACATCTGCAGTCCCGTATGGCTCCTACTTTGACTACCTGCTGGACTGGGAGACTGAGAGGACAAAGCACCCGGAGTTGCAAGTCTTAGACCTAACGTTTGAAGAGATGAAACAGGTTATGTTTGAAGGCAATCACTCAACACTAATGAAATGAGCTGAATGTTGTTACGATACAAAGCGTCCAACATTTAAATGAACAATGATACGATTACCAGTATTTTCCGCACAGAATAGTGTAGAGTGTTTTCTGCACAGAAATGAGTAGTGTGTTTTCTGCACAAAGTATTGTAGCAAGGTTTTTTCACGGAATATTGTAGTGTGTTTTCTGCAGATTATTAAGGAATGGTTTCTGCATAGAATATTAGGGTGTGTTTTCTGCACAGAATTTTATAGTGTATAGTTGTCAAATTATTTGACAATTCCATTTGGTATTTCAGAACCCAGTCCTTACTGTACTGAAAGTTGCAAAATTTCTTGGAAAAGAAATGACACGACAGCAGGCCATGTCGATTTCAGACGCCTGTAACTTCCAACATCTAAAGACTCGTGACGCTGATGATGAAACTAGATGTATGGACATGACATGGAAAGAAGGATATGGAACGTACAGAAAAGGTATTGGTGAAAATTGGCCCGGAGTAGTAGGATCAGGTCCCATCTATCCGCCCACCCACCCATAATTCATACATACAATACACGCGCACGCACACACGCATACGCACGCATGCACGCACACGCACGCACGCACACACACACATACACGCACATACATGCATGCATGCATGCATCACCCCTTTTGAGTTCTATTATATCCAAGAACTGAATGTGTACATACGGTTTTAGGGATGTGGGGGATGATCGCATCCGACAGGTGATGTAATATAAGTTGTTCACTGGTCTCGAGGGGCACATGGGCTGATGTATCGTCGATGTTTGTTTATGCTCCCTGAGCCCGAAGGGCGAGGGGAACATAAATAAGCATCGAGGGTACATCAACCCGAGGGCCCCGAGAGACCAGTGAACAACCTATATTACATCACTTATAATACATCACTTAACAATACAGTGAAGCTTATCAGCAATAATTCCAATCAAGCTGAAGTGACCTCGTAAGTATAAGTAGCAGTGGACTTCCCCACGGAGATATCATGTGACAGAAATGGCCATTCTAGTTGTATAACACGGACTCTCTGAAACACAAGCATGTAAATAATAATTGCTCATATCTTCAGTTAGTAACGTTTTATACTGACACTTTCTGTTTTAGGAGAGACACAAGAGTGGAAGAAATGGTTTACTACTGCTCAAAATGTTCACTTTGACAAGGTGTTTGCAAGGAAAATGGCCACCTCTCAGCATTTGAGAGAATGGAGTTAACGCACTATCCAGTAATACAAGAGGCGTCATGGTGTTTGTCTGGCCATGATTCGATCTGTCGTCTGGATACAGGTAGTTGTCGTATGGCCTCAAACAACCAATCACTTTGATTACTTATATGGCCTCAAACAACCAATCACTTTGATTACTTATATGGCCTCAAACAATCAGTTACTTTCATGACTTTGGTTGCACGTAGTTGTTGTATAGCAATTTACTTTAATTACTTCCTTAGTCTATACCCATGGATTTAGTGCGCTGAAGTTTGTACATGGGTTAGTCCGAGACTGGCCTCAGCGCGACTCATGTGTCACCAGCATCGTAACGGAAGGGGTCAGATATGTATTGTTCCGGTTAAACACTAACTCCAATGCCTTGTGCCAAGATGATTTTCTTATACATTTCATTTGCTAAAATAAAGAAGCGACAATTTGCTTTTGTTTATATTTTGATAATATGAAAAATATATTTTGTGAAAGACACCTTCAGTTAGGCTTACTAAGGCCTTCAGTGTAATGCTGATCAAGCAACAACTTTGACAATAAATTAGAAGCTGCTTCACATTTCAACTGTTTGAATGTTTATCCCCCAGGAGCCCGTTCCACAAAGCGATCGTAGCGCTACGACAGTCGTAAGCGTATGTTACAGTATGGGAGTTACGATAATCTTAGCGCTACGATTGATTTGTGAAACGTAGCCCAGGATTGAAAATGTCTTCTTTGAGTGGCATTGTTTAGAAGTTGGAGAGGAATATACGGATAAAGCGCATTATGAATAATGTAGTTGTTCATCCATAAAGCTTGTCAGTTGTCATAATAAAGAAGTTGTTCATCCATAGAGCTCGTGTTGTCATAATAGTGAGTGAATGAATTTAGTTTTACGCCGCACTCTGCAATATTCCAGCTGTATGACGGCGGTCTGTAAATAATCGAGTCCGGACCAGACAGTCTGGGTTTATAATTACAGCATTAGTGTCCGTGTCCGAGAGAGAGAGAGAGAGAGAGAGAGAGAGAGAGAGAGAGAGAGAGAGAGAGAGAGAGAGAGAGAGAGAGAGAGAGAGAGAGAGAGAGAGAGAGAGAGAGAGAGAGAGAGAGAGAGAGAGAGAGAGAGAGAGAGAGAGAGAGAGAGAGAGAGAGAGAGAGAGAGAGAGAGAGAGAGAGAGAGAGAGAGAGAGAGAGAGAGAGAGAGAGAATATATGTATATTATAAAAACCTGTCGACGAAGGACAGTAAAACAACTAGAATATCACAATTACAACTAAAACTATTTGGACAATGAGTTCAGCTCATACATACCCGTAGGGACGTGACACGTGTACATGTAAGTCATTATCCCAGTGGCATTCTCCCTTAGCGTCTTCAATGACTTATCATTAATTTTATATGGCACGTGTATATTAAACTTGAAGCTGAGAGCATATGCTGTTTGAGTCAGTGAGTGAGTACGGTTCTACGTCACTTTTACTAATATTCCAGCAATATCATGGGCATCACACATTCTGCTCATGTGGGAAATCGAACCCGTGATCCTTTAACCACGAGACTACCCACCGCCCCATGAATAAGTATTTAACTAAGATTTTGTACGTGACCATGCAAACAAGGGGAGTGACAAATTGTGCTAAGTCTACTATATATATTTTGTTGTTGGATATAGTCCTTTAAACAATAAATGCGTTTCACATAGGTTTTAAATTTGATATTTCACTCAGGTGAACTAGTACACTCTACCTTAATGACACTGAATATTTCAAACTGTGACATGTACAACCAGGACATGTATATATATATATAATAAAAGGTGCAGTTAGTGTTGCATGGACAGCCACTGTGCATATTTGCAGAAACAGGTGTTCGCAGTACTTATCACAATGCTACATCTCAGATGGTGTATTCTGCCGCCATCTGTGGATACATTTTGCAGTCACTGCAACAAAGCTCACTCCCTGCTCTTATTTTCCGTTGGTGTATCGAGTTGACAACTGCAGGCTCATCTTTTCATTTCCAAATGTTTACGCCTATCTGTTTACGTCCATCTTTTCATTCCTATCTTTTTTCGTTGAACTTTTCAGTCCCATCTTTTTTCGTTGATCTTTTCAATCCCATCTGTTTACGCCCATCTTTTCATTCCCATCTGTTTGCATCAATCTTTTCATTTCCTTCCGTTTACGCCCACCTTTTCATTCCCATCTGTTTACGCCCACCTTTTCATTCCCATCTGTTTACGCCCATCTTTTCATTCCCATCTATACACGCCCTCCTTTTGCATTCCCTATGTTTGCGCCCACCTTTTAACGCCCATGTGTTTACGCCCATCTTTTCATGTCCATCTGTTTGCGCCCACCTTTGAACGCCCATCCGTTTACGCCCATCTTTTCATTCCCATCTGTTTACATCAATCTTTTCATTTTCATTTACGCCCAACTTTTCATTCCCATCTATACACGCCCTCCTTTGCATATCCTATGTTTGCGCCCACCTTTTAACGCCCATGTGTTTACGCCCATCTTTTCATGTCCATCTGTTTGCGCCCACCTTTGAACGCCCATCCGTTTACGCCCATCTTTTCATTCCCATCTGTTTACATCAATCTTTTCATTTTCATTTGCGCCCAACTTTTCATTCCCATCTATACACGCCAACCGTTTCACGCCCATCCGTTTACGGCCATCTTTTCATTCCCATCTGTTTGCGCCCACCTTTTCACGCCATCCATTTACGTCCATCTTTTCATTCCAAACTGTTTACACTGCCCACCTTTTCATTCCCATATGTTTACGCCGCCCACCTTTTCATTCCCATATTGTTTACGACCATCTTTTCATTCCCATCTGATAATGTCCATCTTTTCATTCCCATCTGGGGCGGTGGGGTAGCCTAGCGGTTGAAGCGTTCGCTCGTCACGCTGCAGACCCGGGTTCGATTCCCGACATGGGCACAATATGTGAAGCCAACTTCTGGTTTTCCCCGCCGTGATATTGGTGGCATATTGCTAAAGGCAATATTTGGTAAAGCCAAACTCATTCACTCACTGTTTACGCCAACCTTTTCATTCCCATTTGTTTACGCCCACCTTTTCATTTCCACCCGTTAATGTCCACCTGCTCATGTGTACATGATTACGCCCGTCTTTGAATGTCCACCTATTTGTAACAGGTAACAAAGTTGACGACGTCATCCGTCGAGGGATGCCATTTGTTTTATTGCATAAAAGAATCAAAATGCTTTTTACAATTTGTTTAATTGCAGATGTTGAAGTCGTCTCCCAGCGATATGACTGATGATAGAATACAGCAGCAATTAAATAAGTCTTCTGCCATTTATGATGGTCGTACATACCACTCAAAGGAAATGAAGAACACGTATTCCGTATATGTTCGGAGTGTTCCGTATTTAATGACTATGGACAGATACAGTGTTCTTTAACCACCACTGAAAACTGACAATAGCATTATGCAAGAAGCATATGGTGTATAACTGTTATGAGAGTTCTTTTAAGTTTTTAAAGAGATACTATTAAATAAGCCTGTATTTAAAGAATTTATTTAAAGAATTGAACGTTGATTTCCAGATTCAGGTACAGATTGTATAGAGAGCTCAAAACATTTCTAGAATATTTGTATATTTGTATATTACTATCCACAAACAGAATGCAAATATGTTTTTGCAAGTGAAACGAACCGTAAAGAAACACATTGAAAAAACATAGCCAAAAGCTGTGCGAAGATCATATCTGACCCTAGATTCTCAGCCTAGGCCTATTTTGGAAGCTTGACCATTGCAGCAGATCGGTTAAAATTATCATCAATATTTTATTGCTATAATGTTTGCCTTTATGATATATTGTCTTTTATGTAACTATTTGTTTGAGCATGGGAATCAACACGTACCACTGGTCAATTTTCCTCCTTGTAACCCAAGTCATAATGTGAGAAAAGGAAGATAGAAACTGAACCTAAAACTCATCCTGTTTGCAATCACTGTTCTAATGCTGATTATATAGTATGACCAGAAATTAATGAGAATTTTAGGAACATGTTTAATTGGATTTCTAGTATAAACAACCTTGGCCAGCTATCAAGTCATTGGTTTCATTCAAGAGAGACAACTCCGTTAATCCTTTTTCATTAGTTTGTGAAGAGTTATCCCCCTTTGTTTACTACTTGCTAGCAGACGACATTTTCAGTGATCCTCAGTACTGACTGCCTGACTGAGTTTACTTTACTATTCCAGCAAAATCACGGCGGGGACACCAGAAATGGGCTTCACACATTGTGCATGTGGGGATTCGAACCCGGGTCTTTGGCGTGACGAGCCAACGTTTATTAGGCTACCCACCGCCCCTGATCCTCAGTATGATATAGAGAGAAGTTGATTTTAGAGTATTATAACAAGGACATCAGATCAGCTTAAGTGATTTCAAGTAGGCAACAGGCATCCCTTTGACCACTGTTTATCGTGTTTTGAAAAATATTGCAAATGGATATGGCATTGAGTACCAGGGAGGCGCAGGTAGGCCCAGAAAATTGACTGTCGGTGACAGGAGGCGGCTTGGTATTTTTGTTTCTAAAAACAAACGAAGGAGTTTAGAAAACGTAAGGCTGGATATGATTGATAGAGGAACTGTGGCTGTCTGTAAGGGGACAATTAGAACTGAGCTACATGCAAAGGGTTGGCAGAAAAGTCGAGGAATTCCATCACCGATCATGAAACCTGAACAAAAGGAGCGAAGGTTGAACTGGTGCTTACAGCATAGAAATTTTAACTGGGACAATGTGATTTTCTCAGATGAAAGTTATGTGTGGCTGTTTCCTAATACACTGAAATTCTCGACCAAACAAACTGAAAAACCTTTGTATCAGCGCCCAAAGTAGAGTCCGAAATTTAACGTGTGGGGTGGCATATCTGTGTTAGGGACAACGCCCCTCTGTGTATTTAAAGGAATATGAACAGTGAGCGGTACACAGATATTCTCGAGGGACATTTACTTCCATCTTCTCACGTGTTCTATGGAATTTTTGGATTTTCCAGCAGGACAACGACCCAAAACATCGTTCAAAGCATTCACAGGCCTGGTTTCGGACCCAAAATATTAGATTTGCCAAGCTATAGCCTGACCTAAATCCAATAGAAAATGTTTGGGGATTTATGAAGGAAAGTGTCAATAAGACAAATCTGACAAATATCGCTGAAATGAAAGAAGAGGTGGTCCGATATTGGAACAGCATGGTCCACGACTTTCTAACTTCTTTGATCAGTAGTATACTCCGCCGCATTGAAGCCAGTCATGGGTTCAATTACTTTGAAATGTAATTAATTAAATTACAATTACTTTGATTTTCCTCAATTACAATTACAAATACAATTACACCTTAAATTAAAATGTAATTAATTAAATTACAATTACATTACCAATGTAATTAATTACAATTACAAATTACTTTGTTAAAAGACAAAACAAAAACAAAACAAATATATTTCTGTATTCCTTTAATCAACAAGATATCGATGTTGGTAAACAGTGGTCACTAAATCCAATTCATATTTTTGTCATCAAAAAGTGAAATGCAAAGTTAGATTATATCTACAATGTACACTATTTAATCAAATTTGTATTTTGCATATTTCTTTGGGCTTATTATCAAATACACACCTCTATCATCTCTTGTTGCAAAAAACACTTTGTCCACCACTGTTACCTTAGGTGTACTGTATCATGACATCATTACAGGCCTACATTACAATATATAATCAGCCGGTCTCTCTATCTGACATAATCCACATTAACATACTAAAGGATTTGTCAACTTGGATTTATGGCTTATTACCTTTCATGATTATAAAAATAGGACTACAGTTCAGTAAGATTTTGAATATCATATCCTATGAGAAATAAACAAAGAGGCCATTTTGATAGGAACTTGACTAATAGTACTGTTAATCCCCCAATTCCTCAAATACCAACCTACATCCAGTCATGCGTTACTGATTCCCTTTGTTTCACAAATATGCAGATGGTGATAGTTACAAAGGCTTAGACATTCAAATCTCTTTCAAAACTTAACACCTGCTAGAGTATATACCGACAACAAGCATCTTATTGAAAAACACTCCTTAGTCCTCCTTATTGTACAGAATATAATTGCAAGGGTTGCCTGATGACCACCAAAATAAAAAAGTGAGATGTAATTTGATGTAATTGAAAAAGTAATTGAAAAATTCAATTACATTGAGATTTTAATTAAATAAATTACAATTACAAATTACATTTTAAACATTCAATTACAAATTACATGCAATTACATAGATTTTTGTAATTAATTACATTCAATTACAATTACAAATTACAATTACCCCATGTCTGATTGAAGCCTGCATTGCTGCCCATGGTGACTTGACAAAATACTAACTGTTCACCTGTCTTTGAATCTGGATTTATGTTCTGCTAATAGTCACATTTAATACGTGAGTAATGAGTGAAGAAAACAAAAACAATTACAATCTTTAAATTCTCAATAATTTCTGGTGGCACTGTACATGTACATGGACATACATGTGGCGCTGTTAACACTCCACGATAGTGCCATATCCTTGTGTATGTTTCTTATTTAGAAACATCGCTTCTGTTCATTTTTGTCTTTAGGACGTCTTCAAACCTCTCGTTTTGAGCCACCGTGAACCACTCCTTCCAGTTGTTGGTTTGCCCTGTAAAACCGATCAACGTCTATGTGCAGAATTGAACCCTTCGTTTGAAATATGTAATTAAATGCAATAGCTATTTGGAGTTTAGAGTAGAGCATTTGTGTCTCCATAAGGCTTCCGAAACAGCTTTACAGAAATCAGATAGATGTTTAGACGAAAGCGTATCATAATGAGTTACGCTGTGGATGTTTTGTTCAATTTCTAAAAATAGAGAGCATAACACAAAGCTTCACTCACTCTGACTGGCTAAACGTCAATATGACATTGTATACATCTTTGACATTTGTAAACTTGATAAAGCAAGGACCCTCCCAAAACTGTTTTGATATGCTCATTATGGACAATAATTCAGGTATAGGGCGTTGTTCTTGTAAAACATCAAGCCGGGACAAGAGAAACCCCAAACGAAACAAAGGGATTGACATTATGAGCAACAATCCACAACGTCTGTAGAAGACGACAATTAACAAGCTCGATAACCCGGGTCTTGCAATGTTCCTTTAACTCGCATCATTTGAAAATATACTTCTGGAGCATCTTCAGTGTTCAAGAAAGCTGTCCTCGTCAAGGCTAACATAACTATGGGCGTGCCAAACCACATCACTCACCTTCCTGAACATATTCCCTTTCCTTCCATCCAACGCCATCAGCCTTGGTTCCTGAACTGACTTTCTTGATGTTGGAAAAGCTGCAGGCGTCCGCAATCGCCTGCGCTCTCCACATTACATGGTTTATCTAAATATTTGCTTAGTTTTTGTATCGATGAAACAGGATCCTGCAAAACAAGTTAAAGGTAAGAACAGATTTTGAATACTTTTATCTGTGTTGAATATTGATAGACAATATGATTTGGCATAATGCAATAATATAAGTTGTATGCTTCTCTCGAGGGTAATACGGTCTGATGTACGCCTCTTTGTAGCAGTGTCACCCGAGGCGGTACGTACGCCTCTTTGTAGCAGTGTCACCCGAGCCGGTAGGCGAGGGATGACACTGCTACAAAGAGGCGTACATCAGACCGTATTACCCGAGGGAGAAGCATACAACGTATTTATCTTACCGGCATGTTAAATGTACAAAATATCATTTTATTTTATGTTAAAGATCGCTACCGACTATATGACATGCAACAAAATGGCGTCTGCCTCTCGACTGGATATTTAACATCAGTGAAACATATCTGACAAGCATAAAACTGCTATAAAAACTGTTAATTATGTTTAAGCTGAGTGTGCAAACCACTCAATGTATAAAATAGCTTAAATAAAGGAGTGAAAGTCTGTAAAATAAATATGTACAAAGTGACCGAACGGTTTCGAACTCCGGGCACTGCATGCGTCATATTATGACGTCATACGATTGTTAGCGCTTCAGCGTCTCGGCGGAGAGTTTGGCAGTTACTGTGGCAGCGGGTAATATTTTTTTCAGTTGTCACCCTCCCAAACTTGTTAAACCATCATTGACCAATGAAATTAAAGTATTTTTACATGGAGGTAAGATAATGACTCACATGGTTCTCAAATCCCAATCAAACAGTTTGATGAACGTTTTGTTAGGTAAATTGTATTCTTATTCTACGACATTTTGTAAGCCTATGAGAGTAACGACAGGTCGTAACGTTTCGAACGTTTTGTGGATCGAGAGACCAGTGACCTTTCAAGGATCAATGACATTTTAGTTGTTTTTAAGAAAATCAATAATATCTACAACAATAATGCATGCAATCAAAGTTGTAGTCCCATCCACCAGAATTAGGACTTTGGGATAGATAACTCTTGAGGCTTATCGAAATCCGCTGCCGCAAACTTCTGATCAACAGAGACCAAAGGTACTAAGACACTATCGGCTTATGAAGAGTTAATCATACTAGAGACTTTCAATTAGCACCTATCAGCCTGGTTTTACTATTTAAAGATGACATATACTCTAGGGTGTACAGATACCTAAATCACAAATTGGCATCGTTATAAATGACACCCCGTCATTAAAACTACTCGTTCGATCTTTACTTAACTTAAATCGACCTTTTAACAACAGTGCACAATTCTCACCCGCGAACGAAATTTCCACCATTTAGAGCGGCGCGTCTCCCTTACGTATTGTGAGGAATAGATATGAGGGACGATGTAGAATTCATGTACATTTCAGGGGGTAAATTATCTTGTTTACAGGTTTGTATAAACCTGAAATCGTGACAATTGTTGTGAAAAATGAAAGCTATATGTTCTCACAATCTACTGTCATTTAATTTTGTCTCCTGCTTTGCCTAGTTTCCGACTTACAGCTTGTTTTCATAGACGATTCTGTCAAAATCGCTTTGTCGATAGGCCTTATTTGTTCGAGCCAGACGCTAGTGATAGTGAAAACGATGATCAGCCTCGCTCATCACGGTTACAGTTAATTTCTTCAACCTAAACAGTGCGACATTAGGAAGGGTGGATGCCCATCAGATTAAGTTATTTGAAAATATCCCCGGTAGTTCTTGTCTGATTGTAATAAAGCATCAAAGCAGTGTGGGCTTTTTCAGGTTTTCTAATGCCTGGATGGTATAATGGCTGATCCAAATAGATCCATTTCTGTGTTTGTTACCTCGATATTTAATCAATTAAAATTGCATGCAATACAGCAATTGATACTCCACTTGTTGTAACCGTGTTAGGTGGTATAAACCTACACAATGTCATGTTATTTGTCTCATAATTCACTTACGATGGTCAGTTAATGAATTTATAACAGGTATAATTGTTGGTAACACCACTTACGCTACCCGACGAAGGTTCCCATTTGGCATTTCTTGTGTCTGGAGTAAATACTCAACAT
Source organism: Haliotis rubra (assembly GCF_003918875.1). Lineage (NCBI taxonomy): Eukaryota > Metazoa > Mollusca > Gastropoda > Lepetellida > Haliotidae > Haliotis > Haliotis rubra. The sequence goes on along the minus strand of NW_025765513.1, from coordinate 2,674 downwards.
TATAAACCTCGATCAAAGTTAATAGATAACGCTGAAAAGATTAATAACTTTTATCTTGCACGGCGGATTTGTCAAAAGGTAGTATTTATGTGTGGCAGATTTACTAATCTATACTGAATATATACTCTGTCGTGTCTGTATGCCGTGTAAAAGGAAGTCCCTTCTTTCAAAGGATTGACCGCCAACCATTGATTGATTGCTCATCAAACTAAATTACTTTTTAAAGCACCGTTATTTTAACGTTACCCGTTAAACACTAACGACCCGTTAAATAGCTAACGAAAAGTTAGTTAACAGTACGTTAAAATTTGGTTGCTGGAAGGTGTTTTTAACAGGCCGTTAACTAATGGTATGATTAGAGGTTAACAGCCTGTTAAGGACCTAACCATTACAATTCCTTGCATACTGTCCCATGATTCCCTGTCAAAATGGCATCGCAACAAGAAGCACCTGAAATGACCCCAGTAACCTCTGACTGTAAAAAAGAAAAAGAAGAAAAAATTTTCAGTGCTGAAGAAGAGAATGCAATTCAGGCAATGTTTCAAGAAAATGCTGAGATCCTTAATAAAAAAAATTCAGCAATGAGGTCACTAATAAGGGCAAGGCTGCAATCTGGCAGAAAATAACAGATTGTGTAAACAACAAAGGCGTTTGCTTCCGTACTGTCGATCAAGTCAAGGAAAAATGGAAACATGGCCCAAAAAGCAAAAAAGACATTCAGTAATTACAAGATGCAGCAAAGGAAGACGGGGAGGGCCGCCACCCCTAGAGATGAGCCAGGCAACAACGCAACCATCATAGAGTCCATGAAGGATACAGCCTCTTTCAGCGGCGTTCCTGGAGGGATGGAGACTGAAATAAGCCCATGTGGTAAGAAATAAGAGGCCTAAACATAAGAACATGTTGATGTAATGATGAATTCATTCAATTGACAATATTTTTAACGAAATAAAGTTTGATTTTCCTGGCATAAAATGTGCAAATTCGATGTTTAGTACCACTATGTGGTCAAATTTAATCTAACCATCGCTTACCATCGATCTAAATTGTGTAATAGATATATGCTTAAAACTGTCATAAAACTAATAAGAAACAACTCGCAAACAACTCCTAAGTATTAAACTTACTTCAATTCATGCTATATTGTGGTAAACTAACAGCTTGTTCCCAATATTTTAACAGTAGCGTCCATGCTAACATGTTTTGAGAGGAAGAGGAAGTGACAATCAGCGCCACCCTTGAAGCTCAGTTATCCATTCAGACTATAATTACTAGCCTGTTTCAGAAAAGTTTACATACTACTAATTACCTATAATTTTCTATCCCACCACATTTGTACTACATGTAATTGAATGAATTAATATTTCATAGTATGCAGATGATAAAAAAAATGTTAGGCATGATGAAATATCCTGGTTTTCAACGATGTAAAGACAAAAACGTAATTTTCATCATTAATGTGGGAGACTGTGATTTCGTAGACTGAAATGTCATTTAAAGTTTTTGATTTTACTAACCTTTGGAGTGATAAATGATGTTTTCATCTATCAAACACAAAATTATCAAGTGTTTTCTCCAAACATAACGTTGATGTCATCGTGTTGAATCCCATAGGCGTAACTGTTGCCGCTCCCCACATCCGGTGATTTAGTATGGGTTGTCGACGGTGGTGTTTGGAAGAGCCTTATTTATCGCTCCGTAGGGAGTGTTGTGATCCTATTTATAGATTGCCTGTCACTAGTAGACTGATGTTACTGATTTTACTAAACATTACGATTGCTATTATTTAATTTTGGCAGTTGTTTTGCGTCATGATGAAATGTGAATGATCTAAATTAAAGATAATTGATTTCCTTTTTCAAAAAATATAAACTAACATTCCGGCTTTCCGTTGTAAATAAAATTTCTGCTCAAGACAGAAACAAGCAATCCACTCAATCCATGCACACTGCTCCTGTGCACCTTAATTGCGCCAGAATTTATTTGAAAAATAGAAATAAATATGTGTCTTGTATTTCATCAAGGTTATGTTTTCATGCATGAATGAAAATACATATGTTACATTATAATTTCAACTAGGATAACAAATCAATTATGATTTCAGGAATGACTTCATGCAAATGAAAAAAATCCGAGCAGTAATTTCTACGGCTCTAAAGGGAGACAGCAATATATCTAATGACTACTAAGTCATGATAACACTAAAAACAAAATGTATTCACTTGAATTGAATAAAGGGATTTTTATTAAATGTATGAGAAAGTTGAGAATGGAGACATTATAGTAGCATTATATATACAAATCTATACAGATAATGTATTTGCATTCTGGCCACAACTTCATTTCTTATGAAAGAAAATATAAAAATGATATGAAACTGATTAACAATTTTTCATTTCTTTTAAATTGTTGATTCTAAATATAGAAAGTACTGATGAAAATAACAAGACACTTCATATTGCAGCTTCAAAACATCAGTTACTAAATTGAACTCTTTACATAAGTATAAATTTGTAAACAATGAGGTGTATGCCACATTACATTATATTAGTATATTTAAATCTGATGCAATGTAACACTTGCTTGTCAATTACAGAAACAGTCAATCTTGAAGATATGGAATTAGTATCTTTTTTCTACAAATAATCAGCAAAACTATTCCAACTGATCCTGA